>NW_016107711.1:493467-537141 GCF_001604975.1 Cebus imitator
TGAGTAGCTGGGATTACAGGCACACATCACCATGCCCAGCTAATTTTTTGTATTTTTAGTAGAGACGGGGTTTCACCGTGTTGACCAGGATGGTCTCGATCTCTTGACCTCGTGATCCACCCGCCTCGGCCTCCCAAAGTGCTGGGATTACAGGCTTGAGCCACCATGCCCGGCCGACATTTTTAATAGTAAAAAAAAAGTTCTACTTTCTTCTGAGAATTATCTTGAGAAAATAATTCAACCAAACAGAAGCATAAAGATGCCTACTGTAACTTTATCTTTATTATTATAAAATTGGAAGTAACTTAAATGTTAGGTCATAGTGGAAGAGCTAAATGAGTATTGTATAGGCACACTAACAAATGCGATAAAATAATTGAAATGGTAATTATGATAATTACATAAAGATTATGAACATGATTAGGATAGAATGTTCAAAGAAAAAAATTAACAAGATACATGCATATTATGTAAATATGTAAAATATATAATTTGGGCAATAACCAGGGGGAAATGTGTAAATATAAAAATAATCACATTAGCAAATGAAGATTATGGATGCGTTTTTGTGTTTTTTAAAAAAGTTGTTATATTATTGTTCATGTTTCAAAAGAGTAGGATGAGAGCATCCTGAGGCACTTTCGTTACAGGTTAGGACACCATGAACTCCTGCCCTGTCTAATGCTGACAACCAGGCCTCTCAGTTTAGTCTGTCCACACTTGTGCCAGCCCATTCGTGTTGCCACAAAGGAATACCTGAGACTGGGTAATTTACAAAGAGGTGTATTTTGGCTCACAGCTCTGCAGGCTGTACAAGCATGGCACCAATGTCTGCTTGGCTTTGGGTGAGAGCCTCAGGAAACTTACAATCACTGCAGAAGGTGAAGGGGAGCAGGCATGTTGCATGGCGAGAGGGGGAGTAAGAGAGAAAAGGGAGGAGGTAGCAGGATTTTTAAAGAACCAGATCTCCAATGAACTAATAGAAGGAGAACGCATGACTACTAGGAGAGCACCAAGCCATTCACAAAGGATCCACCCCCATGATCCAAATACCTCCCACCAGGCCTCTTCTCCAACATTGAGAATCACATTTCAACAGGAGATTTGGAGGGGACAAACATACAAACCAGATCAATACTCAAGGCTGTTATAGAGAAGACTCTGATTTACAAGTTAGTATTATCCTGAGTAGAAACACAGTTATGATACTCAGAGATCCAAAGAAGCAGTGGTAAATTGGCATTTACTTTTAATTGCAACAATTGGAGGATTCTGAGAAAGACCAGCTAAAATTATAAAATCCTTAAACTTATTAAAGCATCTCACAAACTATTTCCACCAAGGCTCAGCTCGTTAAGAATGAGAAATCAATAGATTTTTTCCTCCAGAAATCATGATTATACAACAGATATGACACCCCTTGTTATTTTAATGTAATGTATGAAACGGTCTTCCATGAGCACAATGTTCAGAAACTGTTTATTTGAACTAACAAAATTTTGATGAAATCAAATAAGAAAGTCCTCTAGCTCATTCTTCCTTTAAAAACAATCACTGGAAAAACACACATGGACAGAATCTACATAGTCCCAGGAATGAGACATACTGAGATCCACTCATGGTTGAGGGAGCAGGGCTCAGCCCTCACACAGAGAGCAGGCCAGAGGTTTAGCAAAATTACCTGGATTTCAGGGCTGTGCTCTGCACTCATGACCACAGCAAAAGCACTGGCTGAGCACCTGCCCACTGCCTTTGCTACATACATGACCTCATTTTATCGTCACAGCAACTTTCCCAGGTGGGTTACTATTAGCCCCATTGTTCAGATGAGGAAACTGAGGCAAGATTATTTTTCTAAGATCACACAGCAAGTGATGAACCCCCTGGGCCTGGCGCCCAAATCACCTGGCTCCTCACCTGGTATTTTCCCCTATATATTATATTAACTACAATTTATCAATTAGTGACTTTATCTTGGTGCCTTACTTATACGATTTCATTTAATTACTATGAAGTACCATTATGTATTATTTTTATCCTCTACACTTTCCTAAAGTTATAGAGCTAGGAGGTGGCAGGAACAGGGTAGGACTCTTGTCTGTCTATCTGCCTAAAATTGCAAAGTCCTCACTGTTTCCAGCAATACCCAGCTGCCTCTCCTTGTGCCAAGGGTGTTAGAGGAGCATATCCCCCACACAGGCTGCTAAGGATAAATGCATTTCATCACAACAGCTCTTCTCAGAAACATGCTTCAGTCTAATAAACCTTAATTACCATGTCATAAAGTGCAGTGACTAATCCACTGCACTGCGATTATCACCCATAATATGTAGAGTCATAAACGGAGATTAATAACAAGGGTAGTCAAATAATACATCGGACTGATGATTATCCACAACGAAGTAAGGAGTGAGTGGAACGTGTTTAAGGAGAAAAGATAAGTCGATGCTGGATCTGAGCTGTCAATTTAGTGCTCTCCCTATTCAGCCAGTCACCTGCTCCGCTGCTGACTATGTCTTCCATGTTACCGGGTGATGTTTCTTTAAAATGTCTTGCTGTGCAAAGTGTGCCCTTCTGGTCCCCATTCATCCCAATGAGAATGTCACAAACACTCCTAAATCTCACATGAAGCAGCTCTATATCCTGGGCAGAGACCTGGCTTGGAAGTGAGAAAACCTGGTCAAGGTTCGTTTCTGTCCTCAGCTAGATATGTGATCTTGAGTAAGCCACTTCACCTTTCAAAGGCTGGCTTCCTTCATTTAGAAAATGGGATTGGTGATGCCCAAACTAAGGTTGGCTGTAAATTCAAATGCTTTTGGTTAAGTAATAAAGGATTAGCTGATTTAAAGAACTAATGTTATAAGAAAAATAATCTAACAAATGCAGTAAAGGTCTTGGCACATTTTGATGGGAGTTGGTGGGAGTTGGAACAGCCAAGCACCAGGGAAGCGTTCTGAGCAGAGAGCAGGACTGAAAAGGGAGGCTCAGTGCAGGTCAATCCAGGAGGAGACTGGAGGCAACATCGTACCGAAAGGTACATACGTTGTAGCCCCTCTCCTTTAACACCTAACTCATGCAGTCACCAGAGGCAAGCCCTGAGCAGCATCTGCCTAAGGAAGCAGCCTGTGACTTGCAGAGTGAGTGTCCCTGCCCACAGCTCTTGGAGAGCACTAGGTGGGGCATGCCTGGCAGCTCAAACAGCTGTGTCTTTAGCTGTGTGTAAAGACAGCCTGACCCTTTAGAAAGAGTGGAGTTAACCCCTGTAAGTTCACTTCAGCAGTGATTTTCCAAATGCTGCCTGATTTACTGTTACTACCCCTTAAGGCCCTTGTTTTAGTTCTAGAGCTAGTCTGGAACTATTTGCCACTGTGTTTTTGAATCTCTGTGTGTCATACTTGCATTTCTACTTAGGGTAGGACTAACTTGTAAATCAAAGTCTGCCCTAAAACAGCCTTGAGTGTGGACAGACTGAATTGAGAGGCCTGGGAGCCAGCAACAGCCAAAGCAGGGTTCATAGAGCCCTCACCTAAAGTTGCTCATTATCTTGCCATTTCACATAAAATAAAACAGAAATGCAAATAAAAGCTACACAAATAATAAAACATATAAAAAAGAAAAGTCACACATTTTCCCTTTGACTCATTCAGTTATTCCTGAGAGTAGTGCATCTTGTGCTTATATACACAATTCTCATTGTCACAATTGTGTTCCCTTTGCTTTCTATAATCAGATCACAACCAGGCCATTGCTTGGTTTTGGAACAAGACCTTGACCACAGCCCTTTGCCTCACTGGGAATGTGTTGCTCAGCTAAGTGGCTCAAAGTCCGTGCTGCCACCTACAGAATGTGAGAAAATTTTGGCAAATTATGTGTCTGATAAGAGACTCAAGCAGACACTGTGGTTCCTGCCTGTAATCCCAGCTACCCAGGATGCTGAGACAGGAGGATCCCTTGAGCCCAGGAGTTTGAGGCTACAGTGAGCTATGATCATACCCACTGCTCTCCAGCCTGGTGACAGTGAGACCTTGTCTCAAAAAAAANAAAAAAAAAAAAAAAAAAAAGAAATAAATAAAAAAGAAAAGAAAAAAGACACTGTTTCTAGAATATATGAAGAACTCTTATAACTCAATAGTAAAAAGACAGATACCTCAATATAATGATAAGCAAGGGATCTGAATATTTATTCAGAGAAGATATAAATGGTCAATATGCACTTAAAAAGATGCTCAACATCATTAGCCATCAGAATACTGTAAATCAAAACCACAGTGAGAACTACTTCCTACCCATTAGGATGGCTATTATAAAGAAGACAGATAATAATGAGTGTTGGCCAGGATTTGGAGAAATTGGAATTGTCACACACTGCTAACGGAAATGCAATATGGTGCAGTCTCTGGAAAACAGTCTACGGTTTCCTCAAAAAGTTAAATAGTTTCTACAGGAGCCAGCAATTGTACTACTCAGTATATACCTAAGAGAATTGAAAAACATATATTCACACAAAAAATATGTACAGGAATGTCCATAGCAACATTATCTGAAATAGCTAGAAAGTAGAAATATACCAAATGCTTATCCGCTGATGACTGAATAAATAAAATATGGTATATCTATATAATGAAACATTACTCAATAGTGAAAAGGAATAAAGTACTGATATATGATACAACATGGACAAATCTTGAAAATGTTATGGTAAGTGACAAGCCAGGCATAAAATACTACATACTTTGTGGTTTCCTTCATATGAACCATTCAGAACAGGCAAATGTGTATAGATAGAAAGTAGATGAGCAGTTGCTAGAGTTGAGGGGAGGCAAGTGGGGACATGGTGAGCAACTGACAATGAGTACAGAAGTGATAAAATGTCCTGAAATTAATTATGGTGATGATTGCTAAACTCTGTGAATATACTAAAACACAGCAAATTGTACATTTAGATGGATACATTGTATGGTATGTAAATTATATCTTAGTAAAGCTGTTGTTTTTTGTTAAATCTCATGCCTCCCAGGCAGCTGGAGTATCTTCCAGCTGGGCTGTGGAGTAGATCATGACACGGGGGACAATGTGGTTAAAGGCACGTGTTTCAGAATCAGATCCCCCCGGCTTCCAATGCTGGCTCTGCCTTTTATTGTCTGAATAAACTTGGGCAATTCTGTGAACCTGTGAAAATATTTGTGATAATACAGCCTTTGTGACTTTGTGCAGATGAAATGAGAAGATGCAGGTAACAGGTTTGTCACAGTACTCACTTTGCGAGTGCTCAAAAGGAAGCTACTGACTTTATCACCTATGACACTTATGAAATAAGTGATTTATTACATTACATATTCTGTCTTCCTCCGTTTGTTTCCATCACCAAATCAAAATAGGAATCAGAAGTTCACATACATTTATCTCTAGCAACTTCAAAAGAAAAGGGTAAAAAGTTGTCCTGGTTTAGGGATGCAAATGATATAGCAGTGGCAGGATACCCTGAGTGTGCATTAGCAGGCTTTGGAGTTTATGTCATCAGGCATGGGGTGAAACTGTAGTTTTTTAGGCATAAAAGAGGACCATAAGTTCTGTCCTATTAAAGAGATCAATTGTCCAGTGTTTCCAATATTCTATCTTCCACACTGGCCAAGACAGATACTTCAGAGAAGGCCATAAAATCCATTAACATACTTAATTGCACACTCTTGCATGGGAGATGTATTACTGTCCCAAACCCAGCTGGTACTTGCCCTAAATATTCAACATCCATATCTTCAAGGTAGCTTACAGATTTAAACTAATTAATCTCTCTTTCTCCAAGAGGCTTTTTCTTACAAGGGTGATGGGAGGTTTTGTTACCTGCTGCCTGCCCCCATCTGTGAGCTACTGAGCTGATAGCTTATTGTCACCTTATGCCTGTTTTACCTTATGCTTAGTAGGCATTTGAAACTCCTGCACTGTCAATCATTTCTGGAAGACCAACTGTATGCCAGGGAATGTGCTAGACATTGGGGTGAAAGGAAGACTAGGGGCTGGGTGCAGTGGCTCAAGCCTGTAATCCTAGCACTTTGAAAGGCCAAGCTGGGCAGACCACCTGAGGTTAGGAGTTTGAGACCAGCCTGATCAACAGGGCGAAACCCCATTTCTACTTAAAATACAAATTAGCTGGGTATGGCAGAGGGTGCCTGTAATCCCAGCTACTTGGGAGGCTGAGGCAGGAGAATTGCTTGAACTCAGGAGGCAGAGGTTGCAGTGAGTTGAGATCGTGCCATTGCACTCCAGCCTGCGCAATGAGACTGAAACTCGAAAAAAGAGAGAAAGAGAGAGAGAGAGAGGGAGGGAGGGAGGGAGGAAGGAAGGAAGGAAGGAAAGGTAGGTTAGGATTTTGTTTCTTTATGAGAGGAACTCTAAGTCTACTAGGGTATATATACTTTTTCCTATATTATGGTTACTTAAAAAGGTGTTCGCCTCCCCTTTGAGACAGATACATCTGAAGATAAAAATAATGTAAGGTATAACTATTAAAATTGCACAAAACAGCAAAGTGACTTCTCAGAGGTCACTATGCAACACTTCCATTTTCATTTATTGGCCAAAAATTTAGTCTCATGGCTGGGTCTAGTTATAAATGGAGTGGGGGAATGTACTTATTTAATGGAGGGGTTATGTGCCTAGATATAAACTTAAGTTCTATCCCTAAGAAAACAAGGGGGAATGAATTTGGGGAGCCAACTGGCAGTCTTCTCAGAGGAGGCATCAAAGATTTTTAGTAAGAGAGTGATAAATTTAGATCTGCGGTTATGGGCACATCTGGTGGCCCCCAAAGCATCAATAGGTTAGGGTGTGGGGTAAGGAAAGGCAAAACAACAAAGGAAAGGAAGGGAAGCTTCAACAAAACATGATCAAATAAAAGTCAAAACCTGATCATTGGTTTGAACAACGAAGGGGACATAGGTGATCTTTGAGAAAGCTGTTTTACAAGAGTGATAAGGTAGACAGAAAAACCTGTGATGAAAAATCAATATGTTGTCCCTTTTGTTGATCAAGGAGCTAACAGTGTATTGAGGAGAGAAACACATATCTGCAAATATCATTGCTGAAAAGAAACCATTGCATTAAGTGCTATAGTTAAAGCATATCAATCCAACCCTGAGCACAAAGGAGGGAAGGATTAGGTCTGACCTGGAGAGCAGCAGAGGAGAAAGTGCAAAATGAAAGGTACCCCCACAACAGACCAAGGGTCACACTGGGCCCCAGGCATAGTGCTTCTTCCTCAAGTGCAAAGGGAATATTGCCAACACCAGATATGCAGTGTTATCTGTATTTGGAAATTGTTTCTCTTCGGGCCATTCGTTTCATTCGCTCTGGCATTTTTATTCAATTAATCTCATTCATTCCTTAATTAATGTCATTCCTTATTCTCTATAAAGGCCGTGAGAGCGGAGACTTTGTGTCTTCTTCATCAGTGGATCCCCATGCACTCGTAGTTGCACTAAATTCACTTATCAAAGGCAGAAAGGATAACTGGGACTTTTCTCTCTTGCTTTTCACGATTTCCAGCAGAGCACAGAGGCCTGCAGCCCCGACCTGAAAAAAACAAACTTGACTGGTGGCAGCGCCTCTTCTTCCAAGTATAGTCCTGGGCTGACGCGGATTAGAGCAACCACCCAAGGGGCGGAACTCTGGAGACTGCGGAACCTGGGATGCGAGGAAACTGAAGGCAGCGGAACCTGGGGACGATGGGACCCGGGAGCGGTGGAACCAGGCGCCTGTAGAACTTTGAATCCGGCGGAACCTGAGAGCGGCGCCCAGGGTCCACCCGGACACTGTTTGGAACGGAAGCACAGTGTCCACCGCTTCCTGGTTGCCGGTCGGCGCCGAGGGCCTGGGCTGGCCGCCGCGATGCTGCCCTACACGGTGAACTTCAAGGTGTCGGCGCGCACCCTCACGGGGGCCCTCAACGCCCACAACAAGGCGGCGGTCGACTGGTGAGGGCGCCGGGCTTCCAGGTCGCCAGGGTCGGCGGGGAATGTGTGAGGGGAAAGGGGAAGAACAAGAGGTTTCACTTGCTGGTTAGTGTGGCCTCACCAAGGCAGGGAGCCGCCCTCACACAATGAGATTTGCTTTTAGATGGTGGATTTTTTGTTGTTACAGAAGTGATAATAGTTGGGTGTGGGAAATTCTCCAGTGCAAATACATTTCCCCTTTTTCTCGCCCATTTCTCTGCTGTTTTCTCTGCACCTCGTCCTTTTGTCATTCCATTCCCCTCTCTTTTCCTCTTTTCCAACTTCCAGGCTTCTCTCTCTCCACCATTAATTCCCTGTCCACTTTCTCTTCCCCATCCTGTCTTCTTTCTCTTGTATTCCTGTTTTCCTTCAACAGTGTGCCGGACTCTGTGCTAGGAGCCTGTTCTCTCACCTGTCCTTTTCACCTTCTCTTTTCGGGCTCCTCCTGTGTAGGACATTCCTGCCTTCAACAGGTGTCTCTATTACTTTATCTTTTCACTATAAATTACCACTGCCACTCTGAAAACTACTCATTAGACAAACGTAAAGCAAAATTCTGTAGCTGTGGGATGTTGTTAGGAGGACTGAAACGTCTTGTCCAGTGTTTGTTTTTTTATCTAATTGGAGGGACTGGGATTAGTCTCAGATACCCCAGGCCCACGGTGGATACTAAGGATTAGGAATCGGATAAGCGAAGGACATATGTCCACAGCAACAATCAAAGGCCACAGTTGCTTTTTATTGTCCTTGGGGCTCTTTTAGAACTCATGTCTTTTAGAACTTTTCTTCATCTGAATGAAAAGTGGATTTCAACAAGCAATTTAATTTTAGCCAGATCTTTTAAATAGGGTAATGATAAATACTGCCGTTTGGATTTAAATGATTTTATTAATGGTGGTACATATGAATTAGATTTATCATTTACTTAGGGTTGGCCAGAAATAAGTTTTCCTGCTTTGTGCTGTACTTAAAATTTAACATTACTATTTTGCTAGGGGCTGGCAAGGTTTAATTGCTTATGGATGTCATTCACTTGTGGTAGTGATTGATTCCGTTACTGCCCAGACGCTTCAAGTTTTAGAAAAGCATAAAGCTGATGTTGTCAAGGTAAGTGAAATCCCACTTTGACCCTAACATGTTGTCTAGTCTAAAGTTTAATACTGTGTATCACTAGGCTCTCATTAAGTCTTATGAGTAAGTGTTGAATAGCTTTTAAATATAATAATCTATTTGGGGTAGCCTAGAATTTCCATGTATGACTTAATGTCAATATAGGATGAGTTATTAAATGCTAGTTCTTAGATCATTTTAAGGCAGATGAGAGACAAATGGTAGAAACTGCCAGTTCTATCATTTACAAGACCATGCAGTCATTCCTTAGTTTTCAGCACTTAGCATGTGCTATGGATATAGAGATGAAAGCCCTCATATAATTCTTTCTTGTAAGGAAGACTCACAGTGTGATAGTGTGATAAGTGAGACTTGCTTAACATGCTGTGAGAAAACAAAGGAGCTACTTATTACGTAGTTGTGGGAGAGTCACAGAAGTCTTTTCCGTTTCAAGACTAGTAAACAGTAGTTAGCGAAATAAATTGACAAGGAGCATTGCAGAGAAAAGCAAGAATGCACAGAGGTAAGTAGCCTGCCATAAAGATGGCTAAAAGATGGGACACTTGTAGGAGTAATGAAAAAGGAGGCAGCCAGAGAGATTCAGCTGTCTGTCCTGAAAGTTTTATAAGCTTATGAAAGAGTTTGGATTTTTACGTAGGAGATTGATGTAACCATATTTGGATTTTAGAAAATCTCTGGCAGCAGTGGAGGATCTGCCGGAGAAATGCAAGACTGGAAGTAGTAAGATCATTTAGGAGACTTCTGCAGTAATTTTCATGGGAAATTCTAAAGGCCTGAAATTTTAGGAGCTGCGTAAGAGGTAAACCTGATAGCCTTCAGAGTGATCAGTATAAAGGATAGTAAGAGAATAGAGTCACTCCAAGGTTTCTTTTCGTGTAGTCGATGACAGTGTTGCCTGTTATCAGAGGTAAGCATCTATGAAGTCAGTGATTTTAGGTTTTCAACATGCAAAGTCTGAAATGGCTGTAATATATTGCATTGTAGTGATCTGAGCTTTAGGAGAGACCTCAGGATTAGAAATGAAGATCCAGAGTCTTTTTCTTTTTTTAATAATAGCTTTATTAAGATGCTCATACCATAACATTTACTCATTTAAAATGCACAATTCTGCAGCTTTTAGTGTATTCACAGTTATACAGCTACAATGACGATGAATTTTATTACCTCAAAAAGAAACCCGGTACCCATTAGCAGTCATATTCCATTTCTCTCATTTCCCTCATCCTTTGGCAACCACTGATTGACTTTCTGTATCTGTAGACAGGCCCATTCTGGACATTTTATATAAATTGAATCATATAATTTGTGGTGTTTTGTGCCTGACTTCTTTCACTGAGCATAATATTTTCATGATGTATGTATACCTATACATATATCAATACTCTGTTCCTTGTTACTGATGAATAATATTCCACTGTAAGGATATATCACATTTATTTTATTGATGGACGTTTGGATATTTTGTAGTTTTTGACTGTTACAAATAATACTGCCTCGCACATTCATGTACAAGTTTTTGTGTGAACCTGTGTTTTCATTTCCCTTGAGTATACTTCTAGGAGTGGAATTACTGACTCACAGAGCAACTCTGTTTTTAACTTTTCGAGGAACTGGTAGACTGTTTTCCAAATTAACATCCCCATTAATAGTGTATGAGGAGTCCAATTTGTCCAGATTCTCACCAGCACTTGCTAGTCTCTGTTCTTTTGATTATAACCATCCTAATGAGTATGAATTGATTCTCATTGTGGCTTTGGTTTTTATTTCCCTGATGGCTAAAGGTGTGCAGTATCTTTTCATGCGCTTATTGGCCATTTGTATATCTTCTTTGGAGAAATGTCTGTGCAGGTCCTTTGCCCATTTTAAAATTGTATTATTTATCTTTTTATAATTGAGTTGTAAGAGTTCTTTGTATACTCCGTTATCCAGAAGGGAAATGTTCCAAGACCCCAGTAGATGCCTGAAACCCTGGATAGTACTGAGCCCTATATATCTTGTGTTTTTTCTCATATGTACTTAATGATAAAGTTTATAAACCAAACCCTGTATATACTGTGTTTTGTCTCATACATACTTCCCAGTGATAAAGTTTATAAATTAGCCATAGTAGGAGATTCACAAGGATAACTACTAATAATAAAGTAGAACAATTATAACAGTACATCAGCATTACTGCTCTTCTACTTTGGGGCCGTTATAAAGTAAAATAAGGGTTACTTGAACATAGCACTGAGATATCACAACAGTTGATCTGATAATCAGGATGGGTCTCTGCTTTCTTTCCCCCACACTCTGCCCTTGGCATTTCTGGAGCATTTACTTCTTTATGTAAATCCACGTGTCAGTCTGGTATTATATTCCCATTGACAGAAGAATTTACTGTAAGTTCTTGAAGTGCCTGTCTAATACTGGTTGATTTTCTCAGCTTTTATTTGTCTGAGAAAGCATTTCACCTTTGTTTTTGAAAGATAATTTTCAAAGAATATAGAATTCTGGGTTTACAGTTTTTTTTTTTCTAGTTATACTTTAAAACCATCACTCCACTGGCCAGGGTTGGTGGCTCATGCCTGTAATCCCAGCACTTTGGGAGGCTGAAGTGGGTGGATCGCCAGAATCAGGAGTTCGAAACCAGCCTGACCAACAGGCAAAACCTTATTTCTACTAAAAATACAAAAATTACCCAGGCATGGTGGCAGGCACCTGTAGTCCCAGCTACTTGGGAGGCTAAGGCAGGAAAATCGCTTGAACCCAGGAGATGGAGGTTGCTGTGAGCCAAGATGGTACCACTGCACTCCAGTCTGTGTAACAGGGCAAGTCTCCGTCTCAAAAAAAAAAAAAAAAAAAATCACTCAGCTATCTTCCAGCTTACATAGTTTCTGATGAAAAATTTTTGTCTTTGTTTCTCTGTATTATGTCTTTTATTTCCTCTGATTACCTTCAAGATTTTCTTAACCTTGGTTTTCAGTAGCTTGATTATGATGTGTCTACTTGATTTATATATATGTATGTATATATATGTATATGGCTTGGAGTTTACCTAAATGGAATTCAACATATACATATATATACATATATACAAACATATATACGCATAGAAACAATCATTTCTTGTTATTCATGGTAGCTATATTCTGTAAAGTTGTTGCATATACTGAATTAGTGAATTCTGAAACTTTGCTCCTAGGGGTTAGGTACTTGTGAGGCACTGGTCACAACATTTTCATCAACTGATCAATACATAACCTTGCTTTATATGTGTTTCCGTTTAAAGACATCTTATTTACTCTATCAGTCGATCCATTAACATTGAACTTGTAGCCAACAACACATGCCTGAGCAAAGCATATCTCACACACAGACACACACACGGGTTTTTTTTTTGTGTGTGTGTGTGTGTGAGATGGAGTCTCGCACCCTCCCCAGGCTGGAGTGCAGTGGCACAATCTCAGCTCACTGCAACATCCGCCTTCTGGGTTCAAGCCATTCTTGTGCCTCAGCCTCCCTAGTAGCTGGGACTATAGGTGTGCGCCACCACACCCAGCTAATTTTTTGTATTTTTAGTAGTACCATATTGGCTAGGATGTCTTGAACTCCTGACTTCGTGATCTGTCCACCTTGGGCTCCCAAAGTGCTGGGATTATAGGCGTGAGCCACCGTGCCCGCCCCATATGTATTTTTTGTAAGACACATCACAACTTCTTGTACTTAGAAAATAGCAGAAGCACTATGCTTGGGGACCTATTTAAACAGTGAAATCACCAACAAAAAGAACAAAAATGTGAAAAATGTGGCACTAAATAAATTATGAAATGAACGTTTTTTTGCATTGTAAAAGCTATAGCAAGAATTCTTGTTTGACAGTAGCTGGGAACACATATGTATGTTGGGTGACATTTTTTTCACTATTCTGCACTTGTCCACAAAAGCACTATAAGTATTGATTTTGAGGTTGCAAATTTTAGTGAATAGATAAATTGACAAATACAGAATCTATAAATGACTAGAATTGACTGTATATGCATATATACAGTATACATATTCTAGTCATACACATTCTATACATATAAACATACACATTCAAACATATATACATACAAATATGCATATACATACATACATATGCATATATACACATACACACTTCATTTAAAAATTTTTGCTTGAGCAAAAGATCTATTACAGGAAAACCTTAAGACTTATTAACACTCATTTTCAGAAGATGTTGTGTTTCCATCTTTTTCATGATTACTATAATTGGTTGGCTTACTTTCCTTCCTTAGCATTATATATGAGTGTATTTATATTTATACACATGTATAGATATACATATATTTTTATATTTTATATATTTGAAGATTCTGTGGTATTTAAATCTACTTATTAAACACTACTTTGGACACTGTACTAAGTCAGAATAGAAACGTGAACAAAGACTACATGATCTGCCCTATGGAACTTACAGTTGATGGATTCATGAAGAGTCAAAAAGATTGTAAATAAAATAAATAAAATTGTGTAGTAAATGCTTTGAAGAAAATAAGTAAGATACTGAGATGGAAGAGAGGAGTGGTAGTGACCAGGGAAGGCCCGACTGCTGGTGAGGACTATGAAATGTATCTCTTACTCTGTCAATATTCATTGTGCAAGAATTTAATCAGATTTGCTCTGGAATTCTTGTCTTTTTAAATTTTTTTTAAGGGAAAAACTTAATGTTTTTTGAAAGTGGTAGATAGCTAGAGTTTTTTGTTTGGCCTTGCTTTCTCCTAATTTTCCCGCTGCGAGGTTTTTATGTTTCTAAGTTGTCTCCTTTTAGTTAGGAGACTAGAATACAGAAAAAGCATTTTGTTTAGCAATTTATGATTTTAGGTATTTGGTCATAAATTAGAGTTTAGGAAAACTAATTTCCAAGGCATCAAGGGGTTTTAACCTAAATTTCCCAAAATATTAAGGCTGTGAATCATTTTTTATATTTTAAAGCAGGAGGATTGTGATATGTTAAAAATTTTTTTAACTACAATTAAAAATATATACCAAAGTAACAAAAATGCTGCTTTCAAAGTGAAAAGCAGTTTCTGTTTATTCTTATTAATATTTTTGTAATATAAATGTAGAATGGGTTCTGGTTGATGTTTTATGAAAATTATGTTCCATTTCATCCAGTGCAAGTATTTATTTGATCTGATTTCTTCTTGATACTAGGTTAAATGGGCCAGGGAAAACTATCACCATAACATTGGCTCACCATATTGCTTGCGCTTAGCTTCTGCTGATGTCAATGGAAAGATCATCGTCTGGGATGTAGCAGCAGGAGTAGCTCAGTGTGAGATCCAAGAACATGCCAAGCCTATCCAGGGTGAGGAAAGTCTGCTCAGCTAAGTGTGTATATTGATACACTTACTCTTGGAGTGGGTTTTTGGTTTTAGGGTTTTTTCCCCATTCATTTAATTTTGTCAATTTCAAGTTAACTCTTGATTGTGTTTTGCCTTTTCTACTGATCTGAATCTCTCTTTCTCTCCTTATTAATACACTTCTAGGCACATTTCTTCAAATCTCAACTGATCTGTGCTTTGGTAAAACTCATTAATTTCAATATCAGCTTAATCAAGCATAATAGGAAAAATTAAGTGTTACAGTCTTATAATCTAAGCTACAATATAAGGAAAGTTGGCCACTGCTGTTAGGAACTAGCCATCAGTGCTTACTCTACATTAAGTAATTTGTTCTTTAATAGAGATGAACAAAGTTTTATTCTCATTTTCTTATAGATTGCTTGTTTGCTTATTTCATGTTACTGACCTAAAACCAATACAGAATTCTTAGACTCAAGTCTCCTAGTGGCTCTCTTGACTGAATGAATTTTTTAAGTGACTATTTAAAAAATATTTATTAAATACTTATTATTGTGTACTAGGTACTGAACTAGATCTTTACATATTCTGTTTATATTTTGAAAAACCATGAAAAACTGTAAAGTTCCATTAAGTAATTCCACAGAAGCATTAGGGAAGTCTGACATCTTGCTTGTGGCTAGGAGAGTTTCATATTGATTTTATAGTTTTAAGTAATGATTAGTGCAAATTGCCTTTTATTTTCTTTGAAGTGATATTTCAGATTACTTCAAAATTTTGACCTTGAGATTTTAAACAGACAACTTATTTTTATATAAAATTAGCTTCTCTGGAATCTTCACACACACACACACACACACACACACACACACACGCGCGCGCGTCATATTTGGGGCTGGTGGTTAAGGTTTTAAGGATTGTAGTTTAAAAACTAAACATCAAGGACAAGTTAGCCAAGTGTTTTGAAGAGGATGGTTTCTGAATTTTGCCTTTATTTATTCGGTCTTTCCAGATGTTCAGTGGTTGTGGAATCAAGATGCTTCCCGCGATTTACTGCTTGCTATCCATCCACCAAATTACATTGTGCTCTGGAATGCAGACACTGGCACCAAACTCTGGAAGAAGAGCTATGCAGATAACATCCTTTCTTTTTCTTTTGACCCTTTTGATCCCTCACATTTAACTTGTGAGTAGTAGTTGCTTGTGGAAAATGAGTTAAGTGAGATATTTATAATATAATAATGCTATGTACATGATACATACATACATACACATTATACATCTATAATGTTATAATGACTGAGCAGAGTGGATAAACATGTCTAGTCCATATATCTGCAGCTAATTAATACACATAATCATAAGTTTATGTCATTTGCAAATATGATAATTAAAAATATAAATCAGCAAGCTATATACCTTCACTGTGTTAAATTTGTGAATAGTATTAGACTAGCCAGGGACAGAGTTATTTTGACATTCCAGTTCAGACTTAATTAAATTTGTTTTTCTAAGAACATTTAAATAACTTGAATCAAGGATTTCATTTAGTCTGTGGCCAAGTTAACTTCTTGCTTTTTAAAAAATTGTCCTAATTCATGCCATTTGTTTTGAGTGCCATAAACGGATGCATATAAAGAAGAAATAAGCCTAAGCAAATTTCTTCTTGCAGAGATTTTTTGCCAATACGCTTTTAATGTTTTCTGAGCTAATGATCTAAAAATGAGATTTGTTTTAGATATCTTTGTGGCTAAATTGTTTAGAAAATATTCAGTCATCCCATAGATCTATTTCTTGAGCTATTACTGCTTTTCTGGGAGCCAAGACATCTTTATTCCCAGAAGGCAGGAGCCTTCACAGAGTTTGCATTCTAGTGAGAAGAAGTCATATCATAAACTTTGAACACTGAATTAATAAATTCTAATATAGTAAGAGGTGACAGGTGGTATAAAGACAGGATAAAGGGGATGCAGAAAAAAGGGGGGTGAGGGCATGAAAGTTGTATTAAATAAAGTGGTCAAAGTAGGCTTCACTCTGATAATGATCAGAAATGTGAAGGAGGTACAGGAATTAGCTATGGTAAGGAATGTTTTTCCTAGATTTGAATGACTAAAATTTCAAACTTTTACCCATCAACTTCTGTTGAGGGATGTGTGTGTGTCTGCATGTATTAAAGGAGGAAGAGAAAGGCAGACATGTCAAAATTATAATAACATGGGAAATATGGCTATATAAATACAGTACAGTGTGTTTAGGCTTTTATGTATATAAATGTTTGTATATGAACATATGCATACATACACTTACTCGGTCACCAGTTTACTCACATAGGTGCAGTGCTGGGGAAACACCTAGGAGGGCTGGCCCAGTTGGCAGAGTCAAGGAAGGAGCCATCATCACAAAAGAAGGGAAGCAGAGGGGCCCTTGAAGGATGAGTTCTGACCCTGAAAAGGAGACAAGGCTTTCTGTTAACTTGATTGCATCAGCTCTTTACATGGCTGTAACTTGGCTGATGAAAGCACTGTGCTTTTCGGAGTATTAGTTGACCTAACATCTTTGATGTACTCATATTCAATGTGTGCTAGGGTTGTCATAACTCTTGAGTGCATCCTTGTTCCCTGTGCTTAGAGCAGCCTCACTACGGGCCAGGACCCAGAGTAGTATGATGTTTCTGCTTCTGTCTTCCAGTATTAACCCTATTGTTGAGGGAGATTATTTTTTCAGTCATAAAAAGGTATAATTTGTATTGCTAAATATGATGCTCCTTCTTTGACTATTTTTGTTTCATGTACACTTAGTAAGCCACTGTGGACCCACTGCTTTTTTTCCTAAATATTAAGGGAAAATAATATTCTTTAGTCATCTTAAGTTTCATTCTGATGCTTGGGAAGAAAAAGGAAATATATTTAGACTGAGTAGCTCATAGTAAAACTTTGGTATCATCAAATCAAATATCTGAACTTAGATAATTATGATATGCAGAACCTCTCAAGTATGGTATTTTTTCTTCCTGTGTGAATCTTATATTTTGAAAAGTGTTTTAATTTTGAAGTTATTAGAATATAATAAGGAAATTTTTTTTTTTTTTGAGACGGAGTCTTACTCTGTCACCTGGGCTGGAGAACAGTGGCACGATCTCGGCTCACTGCAACCTCCACCTCCCAGTTTAAGTGATTTTCCTGCCTCAGCCTCCTGAGTAGCTGGGATTACAGGCATATGCCGCCACACCTGGCTAATTTTTGTATTTTTAGTAGAGACAGCATTTCACCATGTTGGTTGGGCTGGTCTTGAACTCCTGACCTCTTGATCCACCCACCTTGGCCTCCCAAAGTGCTGGATAGTAAGAAAAGATTTCTAATGAAAGTTCGTGAACTGAATTTATTTAGAAGAACAAACATTTGTTCTTTCTGCCAGTAACCTTATGTTATCTTTTTAATATAAGACATAATTTAGAATGCCAAGCTTGGAGGCCACTGATGAATTGTAATGGACCACCTGTTTCTCTTCAACTTGGAGAACATTCCCATTATCTTATGACTGCATAACATTGCCAGTTATATATTATTAAAATTATTGTATTGCTCTCAAAATTTTACTGGAATAAAACTGTGATAAACTCGATTAAACTTTAATCAGAGTTTTGCTTTTCTCAATATAGTGCTCACCAGCGAGGGTATTGTTTTCATCTCAGACTTCTCCCCATCCAAGCCTCCCTCAGGCCCTGGGAAAAAAGTGTACATATCCAGCCCACACTCTAGCCCAGCTCATAACAAGCTGGCCACAGCCACAGGTGCCAAGAAAGCTCTAAATAAAGTAAAAATTTTAATTACCCAAGAGAAACCTAGGTAAGTTACAAAAGTAAAATTAACAACATTTGTGTACTTATCCTATATGAAAGCATCATTTTTGGAGATGTACAGAGACTGATGTTTTTCTTCATCTCACTTTTTCCCATTTCTAATTTTGAATTTATTATAGGAAAAAATACTTATTTTGTCCCCTGCCCTAAGAGGAGATTCAGCATTTAACATTGCCTTTGTTTCCACTAGCTGTGCTAAACTTCCCAACTGACTTTTATAGATTAAAATTTTTGAATTCTGATTTTTACTTTTGAAAATACACAGTGATCCTAAAGTTCTGGTTATTGAGTGCATTAAAAATTTGGGCACAAAAGCTGGATGCTCATTTTAAATACATTTTCCTGACTTAGATGCTGTGCATTCTCATTAATCAGTAAAATCAGAGGGTTTGTGTTATACAGGTGAAGATATCTCCTATCCTGCTAAGAGCCAAGGTTCTGGGGGAAGCTGTAGCTATGTGGCTTTGGGAAACTTTTTTAATCTTACTCAGATTTCTCTCTCCCAGTCTCTAAAATAGGATTTTAAAGTATTTCATAGGGTTGTTTTAGAGATTAATAGATCCAATAATGTAAGTAAAACGTATATTGTAGTCATTGATACTTAGTAACCATTTATTTAGAAGATGTTGGCTGTTATTGTTTAAAAAGTTACACTTGAATAAAAGTTTAAGTCATTAGATGTATTAGAAATAGATTTCTTTCTTTTTCCTGTAGCTGTATTCTGTATATTATTGCTTTGGCAGGTTTTTTGGTCTGTTTGTTTTGACATTTATTTTCAGATAGCTTTTATTTTTAATATGCTGAGATTATCTAGGCTTGGTGAGTACTTGAAAAATATGTGGTGAAAATATAAATTGCTCTACAAATACATTTTGCACTTGTGTGTAAGTATCACTTTTATATATTAAACCATAGACTGGTTAAGTTCACTAGTTAATTTATCTCTCACCTGGTGCCAAGATGACTTAAGATTACTTCTTAAGTATCTTAAGAGAACTTTCTATTTTTTATGTATCCCCTGTCATAAACAAGAAAGTATTTGGCAGTCTGAATAGTTTTATAAGTTATGATTTATATCTCTTTTCTCTCATATGAATTATATGTATATCTAGAGTATTAGGGAAATACATTATTTCTTCAAGTAGAAATGCTCTGGGTGCTTTCACATCTATTAATTAATGTACTCTTACTACAATGCTGGCAGTAGTAATATTCCCATTTTTAGATAAGGAAAACTGAGTCCCACACCATTTTAAATAAAGTTACTCAAGCTCACCCAACTAAGACATGGCAGTCAGGATTTTAATGCAATAAAAATTCCTCTTTCTAGTCTTGTAAATTAACTTTATTTTAAATGTCAAAGCCTTTTAATTGAATTAGTCTGTAAAATGAAAATAGTAATTTTTCAGACTCTAACAGTGTTTTAAAATCCTTATAGTTTGATCTGTTTTATTTACACACAAGAAAATGCTGTAATCTAAGTGAAACCTTGTTTCAAAAAAAGATTTAAGACAGCTTAAAAGTGAATGAAGGCAGCCAAGGGGAAGTTACTTGCCCAAAGCCATACGGATAGTCCAGTAATTTCTGGTCCAGGAGCCCTAATTACCCTAAATGTTCATGTTTTAATCCTGAGTCTTGATTTTAGCAGTTTATGTAGGACTTTTAATGACAAAGTAAAAGTAAAACAAAATTATCTTGTGAATGTCAGCTATTGTATCGTCATTTACCATGTCTTGTTATGGACATATTAATAATATTCTACTACTTAATATTTCCAAAATTTAGAGACAGTGACATTTCTACTTATCCTGTACAATATTGTTATAGTTTGGATTTTGGTACATAGTAGAGGTCTAAGTTTTGGATGCCAACCCGTGTTGGTCATTTGAGGGAAGAATTGTACATTCTTATTGTCATTTTTTATGTGTAAAGTACAAAATTAAATCTTTTATTAGCTCTGATACAAATAAAATCGTTGACCCAAGTAAATGTTTACTTTTTTCAGTGCTGAATTCATGACTCTCAATGATTGCCTTCAGTTGGCATACCTGCCTTCAAAAAGGAATCACATGTTGTTGCTCTATCCTCGAGAGATTTTAATCCTTGACCTTGAGGTGAATCAGACAGTAGGTGTGATTGCAATAGAACGCACAGGAGTTCCATTTTTGCAGGTATCTATGATTCATACATTATATTGCCCCAAATTATTAAGACAATTTAAAAAGGCCATAATCTTGCATAAGTCTTCAGTTCTCCACTTTCTCTTTTCAGTTTATGGAAAGGCTAACAACAATATTATTTGTTGATTTTTTTTCTTGCAATTTTGATTGGTTTGATTTACCCTAGAAATTGTGACTGATCCTGAGATATTTATTGAACTATTTAAGTTGCATGGATAAAGACAAATTTTTTTTTAGGATCATAAATGGATATTTTAAATGTACATTTAGTTTTAAAGTTTGGAGATTTGTGTATTTTGGTTTCTTGTTTTTCTTTTGCTCATATTCTCTATGAGTTTGAGTTTCACAGTTTATGCTTTGTTAATCTGTTGTATTTTAAAAAATAAATATATCCTCTATTTAAAGGTAATACCCTGCTTTCAACGTGATGGCTTATTTTGTCTACATGAAAACGGTTGTATAACTTTACGTGTTCGGAGATCTTATAATAACATTTTTACCACTTCAAGTGAGGAACCAGGTGAGTTTCTGTCTCACAGTAATATGTACTCTATTTTTCTTCAAAATTATTTTATAAAGCTTCATGTGGCAAATACCAGCCAAGGCATAGAGTTAATGATACTCCTTGCCTTGAGGAAGTTTAAAGTATGATTATAATAAGAGGCATAAAAAAGTATAAGCCCAAAATTAATCTCTTAATGTTTTAACAGTGGACCTTGTGTGTACATCAAAGAGAGTAACTTTTTTTTTTTTTTTTTTTGGAGACGGAGTTTCGCTCTTGTTACCCAGGCTGGAGTGCAATGGCGCGATCTCGGCTCACTGCAACCTCCGCCTCCTGGGTTCAAGCAATTCTCCTGCCTCAGCCTCCTGAGTAGCTGGGATTACAGGCACGCGCCACCATGCCCAGCTAATGTTTTGTAGTTTTAGTAGAGACGGGGTTTCACCATGTTGACCAGGATGGTCTCGATCTCTTGACCTCGTGATCCACCCGCCTCGGCCTCCCAAAGTGCTGGGATTACAAGCGTGAGCCACCGCGCCCGGCCTGAGAGTAACGTTTTTTGTTTCTTTGTTGATCATATCCACAAGCCAAGTAGATGTTACCTTTTGGAATTTTTTTTCAGTACAAGTCCAACCTTATGTGCCTTGGTTATTAAGCCCCTGTGGCTTCTCGGCTGTAAGAGCTTCCATTGTAAAGTGACAAAGGTTACTAAGTCTCCACAGCACTCAGTTGTCAAGTCAGTCTTATCTTGGAAATAGAAATAGTTTTTGTGAAATGATATACTAAGTAAAGATTAAAGTGATTTTCACATCTTTTGGAAACTACAGCTATTTTCAGGCTTATAGACTACTACAAATTATGATGGAGATTTATTCATTAATTATAAGTCACTGTTGATCCTTTTTCAAAGCACTGTCTTTAAAAATATTAAAAAACAAGATATCTTGATTATAGTTGTTATTTTGGAGATTAAACTTAGTACAGTCATTAAGTGAATTAACTTTATATTCGGAAAAAATGTAGTAGTAATTGTAAAAACTGAAGCCCGTCTTGACAAAATTTGCATTTGTGAAGGAGTGATGCCCAAATTTAGTTGAGGTTTTATTTCAGTTGAAACAAATAGTAGTGTTATTGATATGGTTGCTTTCTGATATTTAAAACAATTTTATGTGAAGATCCAGATCCAGTTCAGGAGCTTACCTATGATTTACGAAGCCAGTGCGATGCAATCAGGGTGACAAAAACCGTCCGTCCCTTCAGTATGGTGTGCTGTCCTGTCAATGAGAATGCAGCTGGCCTCGTAGTGAGTGATGGCAGGGTCATGATATGGGAACTCAAGTCTGCAGTGTGTAATCGGAATTCACGAAACAGGTAATTGAATCAACAGGATCACGGTTTTGTTTTTTTGTTTTCTGTTTCCTTTTTTAAAAAAAAGTTCGTAGTCATAAAAATAGGTGGCTGGTTTTCTATAAAAATGTTTTTAAGGTCATAATTAAGGCTTTAGATTATTACGGAATTAGGTAAATCTGCTAAGAGCTATTTCCCCTATGGGTAAGATGAATAAATTGTATAAAAATAGAATGCCGTGACCTGGACTTAATAATTTGAATTCCTAATAAATAATGCAGATTTTAACTATGTAAAACCTTCTAATTATTATGTCTTTGCAGTAGTTCTGGTGTGTCACCTTTATATTCACCAGTGTCTTTCTGTGGAATTCCTGTAGGAGTACTACAGAATAAGCTTCCAGACCTTTCCTTAGATAACATGATTGGTAAGCTTTTTTTTCCCCTCTAACTCCATGTTAAGTATTCTTTCTGAAGGGTGAAATTAATAATCACTCACTTGTAATTATTTAAATGTTTAAAAAGTTAATACTTGAGAAAACTAGAACATGGAATCTTTCTTTCCTAAATAAATCAGAGGGGTATAAAATACTAAGTAGAAAAGTGCCTGAAGTAGCATAGGTGTGCATTATGGCTGTTCGAATTTGTGATTTCAAATTTTATGCTACTTGAAATTGTAAGACTTTATAAATATGCCAAGCAATTTGGACATTTAATTCTTTTAAAATTGTGACTGTGGTTTATAAAGGATTTTCTGTTTCATTATTTATTCTACCATAATGTAGTTGAAAACAGGTATTATTTAGGAGAGTTTTTTTTGTTGTTGTTGAAACACTAGATAGGTGATGTACTAGAAAGGGCATTGACTGGGCACAGTTGCTCATGCTTGTAATCTGAGCACTTTGGGAGGCCAAGGCCAATGGATCACCTGGGGTCAGGAGTATGAGACCAGTCTGGCTGATATAGTGAAACCTTGTTTGTACTAAAAATACAAGAATTAGCTGGGCGTGGTGGCACATGCCTGTGGTCCCAGCTACTTGGAAGGCTGAGGCAGAAGAATTGCTTGAACCCAGAAGGCGGAGGTTGCAGTGCTCCGAGATCGTGCCACTGCACTCCAGTCTAGGTGACAGAGTGAGACTCCATCTCAAAAAAAAAAGAAAAAAGAAAGAGCATTACCTTATTAATTCTATTAATCAGATCACATTTATTGGTTACTTAATACTGTTTTAAGTGCTGTGCTAAATATTCTATATATTACCTTGCTACAACTTTGCAAGATAAGTAATACTATCTCCATTTGATACATATGAGAACTGAGGCCCAGAGAGATTAAAGCTTTAAACCACACAGTCACACAATGGAATAGCCAAAGTGTGACCCAGGTAATCCTGGCTCCAGAGCCTGCTCCCGAGCAGTGGCCTCCAGTTTTGACAGCTCCACTGTCATCTTGGGCAAGACCGTCATCCATCTCTAAGCCTCAGTTTTTTCACAATTTCTGCCAGTTATGAAATTCTTTTGTTCAGTGATACTTACTATTATATTTAAAATTCTTTCTCTTCACTATCTATTCTACCAGATGTAAATAAATCCATATGAGGAATCCTGGACACATACTTGTTTTGCAAAATTTATTTTATCAGTAACACAATTTTTTGAGTTAATTCACTTTGTCTACTCTTAATATGAAAACTTAAAGTGAAAAGAATTATAAACACACACACAAGAACAGAACTAATCAGTTATATGGAGCCCACAGGGGTTCGAAATTTTGTGCTGTTTAGTTATCTAAGTGATATAAATTAACAGTTTTTAAGAGACAAAAGGATACATATTGTATAGCAGTTCTTGACAATGTAGTTTTTAAAGTGTTAAATAAAGCTTCGTACTTGAAAACATTTTAAACTTTTAATTTGAAATTCACTGTGTTCTTAGTGATAATTAAAAGCAATTCAGTTAAATACAGAGGCTGATTTATATTCACTGGATAAATACTGATACTTATTAAGGCCTAATCCACCCTACATTGTAAATTGCTTCTTATGGAAAATACTTGAAGAAAAATGTGGCATTCCCTGGGAGTCAACTCAAAGCCAACATGTGTATGTGTGGATTCCTTCGCATTCCATCTTTTTTTAACCAAGGTTTAGGCAGAGAGATTGGTATTGAGTATGTGGCTAATCCTAAGGGATCATTTGAATAGGATTATAGAGCTGGCTATTTTATTCTATATATTTTAGAATTTTAACATTATTAAAACAGCTTTAAAGCTTCAATAAGTTATATTAATCACCCACTTTTAGTAATTATTTACATTTTTCCTTTCACACAATATTCATGTTTGTGTTTATGTGTATGTAGACATATATGTATACACTGACACATATTCTTCATTATCTATTTTTGGCAAGTTAATCCCAATATTATAGAGTGGTTTATAGGAAGGAAATTTGTATACCCTTTTTAAACAGTCTTGATTTTGTTGTTTACATTTTGTTTACATTTACATTTTGTTAGAATAATTTTTATTGGAATCATCTTTTTAGTTTCAGACTTGATAACCTAAGCACAAATGGTGTATGTGAAAAGGCTTAACTATTGACAGTGATGGCTTATATATTATACATGTGATTTATGAATATATATTTGTATTTATATTTACTTATAAAGCTTATATTTTATAATTAGACTGACACATTAAGATTTCCTGTTAGAAATTATTAATGGTTATTTAAACCTATTTTTCGCGAATACCAATTTTATATGTACTTTACAGCGTACATCAGATTGAAAAGTAACCCTCTCAAAAGCCAGTAAAATGAGAATGTGATACAGCAGCTCACTCTGCAGAAACTGTTCTCTCATCCAGGTTGTCTTGCTTTTCTGAAGGCTGTTTAGTGCTTTAATACCAGGAACACTGACTGAAACAGTGTTTCTTAGAAGACATAGGTCCCTGTATTCTGGATAGCAGTACTCGGGAGTAATCTATCCTTTGAGGTGTTAGTCGATACAATTTAAGTCCTATGGCCGGGTACAGAGTCATTGTGTCCCTAATAACTATAGCCGCTAAGGGTACTACATTATACTTTTAGACTTGAAGAGCATTTCTACTGAAATTTTTCTTTAGATTTTCAAGATCAGCATACACGATAGTTAATATATTTGTTATGTTTATTATAAATCAGGGCAAAGTGCAATTGCTGGGGAAGAACATCCTAAAGGTTCAGTTCTGCGGGAAGTGCACCTCAAGTTCCTGCTGACAGGACTGCTTTCAGGACTGCCAGCCCCACCGTTTGCTATCCGCATGTGTCCACCATTGACCACAAAAAACATCAAAATGTATCAGCCACTGCTGGCTGTTGGTGAGTATTTGACCTGGTCTTTTTTTTAACTCACTTTAGAAAATGTTCAGGTTTCCCAGTTTCTAGAAGATCCTTTATTCTCTTTGAGGATGCTTCGAAAGGAGATAGCGGCTAAGGGAAACAGTGTAGATACTCATCTTGGAACTTAAAAAAAATTTGTTTCTGTCCTTTTACTCCAGCCGTCTTATATTAAATTGGAATGCTAAGTCTCATCCACTTGAGGCTGGACAGTTGAGTCTCTGACACTGTCCATTCATCTCTGACATATCAGGAGGCACGCCCCTGCAGAGCTGAATCCCAGGCTCCTTTTCTGTAATTGGACCTCCCCAGTCTTTCTGTCATGTCAGTTTTCATCAGGTCTTTATTGACTAAAAATATAGACAAGGTTAATAGTCTAATAGCAGGGTTCTTGTTTTGCTAAGAGTTGTATATTAAATATTCTTTAGAGTGGCTCTGGTCCCTATAAACTAAGATTTGCCTTTTGGTTTGAAATTGCATATTTTTGTGTTTTAGATAGAAAAATTTATCTGGATTTCAACTTGCTGTCATATTAATTTCATAATAATGTGATGAACCTAATTTTCTTTACAGCATAGAGAAAAAAAAAAAATTAGTTTGCCATTAAGTACGCAGGGTTAAAATACATTTCTCCAAAACTTTTTTTCTCCTTTTTTTAAATGTTTTAAGTTCCGGGATACATGTGCAGAATGTGCAGTTTTGTTACATAGGTATACATGTGCCATGATGGTTTGCCACACCTATCAACCCGTCATCTGCATTAGGTGTTTCTCCTAATTCTGTCCTTCCCCTATCCCCCACCCGCTGACAGGCCCCGTATATGATATTTCCACTCCCTGTATCCATGTGTTCTCATTGTTCAACTTCCACTTATGAGTGAAAACATGCAGTGTTTGGTTTTCTGTTCCTGTGTTAGTTTGCTGAGAAAGATGGTTTCCAACTTCATCTATGTCCCTGTAAAGGACATGAACTCATCCTCTTTTATGGCTGCATAGTATTCCATGCTGTATATATGCCACATTTTCTTTATCCATTCTTTCATTGATGGGCATTGGGTTGGTTCCAAGTCTTTGCTATTGTGAATAGTGCTGTAATAAACATACGTGCATACGTGTGCATGTGTCTTTATAGTAGAATGATTTATAATCCTTTGAGTCTATACCCAGTAATGGGGATTGCTGAGTCAAATGGTATTTCTGGTTCTAGATCCTTGAGGAATCGCCACACTGTCTTCCACAGTGGTTGAACTAATTCACACTCCTACCAACAGTGTAAAAGCCTCCCTATTTCTCTACATCCTCTCTAGCATCTGTTGTCTCCTGACTTTTAATTATCACCATTCTAACTGGCGTGAGATGGTATCTCATTGTGGTTTTGATTTGCATTTCTTTAATGACCAGTGATGATGTACTTTTTTTCATATGTTTTTTGGCTGCATAAATGTCTTCTTTTGAGAAGTATCTGTTCATATTCTTGGCCAACTTTTTGATGGGGTTATTTTTTTCTTGTAAATTTGTTTAAGTTCCTTGTAGATTCTGGATATGAGCCCTTTGTCAGATGGATAGATTGCAAAAATGTTCTCCCATTCTGTAGGTTGCCAGTTCACTCTGATGATAGTTTCTTTTGCCGTGCAGAGGCTCTTTAATTGGATCCCATTTGTCAATTTTGGTTTTTGTTGCCATTGCTTTCAGTGTTTTAGTCGTGAAGTCTTTGCCCATGTCTGTGTCCTAAATGGTATTGCTAGATTTTCTCCTAGGATTTTATGTCTTACATTTAAGTCTTTAATCCATCTTGAGTTAATTTTTGTTTAAGATGTAAGGAAGGAAGGGGTCCAGTTTCAGTTTTCTGAATATGGCTAGCCAGTTTTCCCAGCACTATTTATTAAATAGGGAATCCTTTCCCCATTGCTTATTTTTGTCAGGTTTGTCAAAGATCAGATGGTTGTAGATGTGTGGCATTATTTCTGGGGCCTCTGTTCTGTTTGAAGCTCAACATTTCTTCTTAAGATGCTATTTGCTGACTTCTGGCTTTTTTCCCCAGTCTATTAACATGTGATTTGTAGTGAAAACCTTACCACATTTATTCTGTGGCCAACATGTCTCAGCTTAATGGCTGACTTCTCAGTACTAAAGACTCATTTGGGTATTACTGTTCGGTAGTACTCCTCCCCTGTTTTTTTCTGTGCCTATCTTTTGAAAATGATTTAATTTTTATGATTCAATTGTCTATATATGTGTCCAGATTTATATAGTTATATGATGCAGATAAATGTTTAATTTTTGTTTTAGAAACTATTGATTAATATTTCACCTTGAATAGGTTTAATTAGGATTCATTGGTATGCCTCTTATGTGCATGTATGTATTAGGTCAGTGTTCCTGATTTGTCAGTTAGGATTTTGTCAATTTCTTGGGGAAAATTACTTCTTGGACAAACTGTAGAATAAGAGCTGTGGCGAGGTCTGAGATTTCCATTGTAGAATAAGCTGTATTGGTATGTAGTGAATATCATCATTTCCTGAGTTTAATATAACAAAGTAAAAATATAAAATAAGTGCCTAAAGGTTTGCCTAGAGGTGTCACTAAGAAAGATAAATAGAGTTCAACTATGGAATTAATTATCCTTGTGGTGCCCATAGTGCATTAGCTCATAGGTTCAGCATCGTTAAAACTTTAAGATTGTAGAAATCATTTGATTATTATGAAGTTCTGTTAATTGAAAAATTTTAGTGATTTAGTTACTTTTTCAGTGCCAGAAGGCCTTATTATGAAATAGTTGATAAACGTAAACAGTTGTACAATGTGTTTTACTAGAATAGTTTTGCAAAGATTTCTGAGTTTTATTCAGCAAATAAGATAATATTGGAATTTGCCCAGCATTTTTACATCCACTCTGTTGCTTTGTATGAATTAATCTTTAAATCATGTGCAGTGCAAAGGTGATTGTCCATAATAGACTGTTCACTTTTCTTGTTTAACTTATTAAAACACTCTAGAGACTGAAGCTTTACTTTCTCGTGTGTGTCCATGTCCCTTCCAGTTAAACTTTAGACATACTACCTGGCACCATGAAAAGCTTTAGGAATGATAACCGTAAACTATTCATTATAGTGATGACAGGATACTAATAGTTAACCAGGTGCTTACTTTGTGCCAAGTGCTTTATTTTTCCCATGTAATCTGCAACAAATAGATTTTCTGCTCTTTCCATTTTAAAGAGATGAAAACACATTTAGTGTGGGCAAGCAATTCATCCAAGAGTATAAGGAAGAAGCAGGGCTTGAGCCCAGGTTTCTTTAATTGCAGAAACCAGTTAACCATCATACTTTACTCTCTTGTCAGGATTTATTTAATATAAGAGAAAAAAAACAAAAACAAAACTTTGTAAAGAAAAATGGATAACCCTGGTTAATGAGCTCTGCCAGATTGCTTATTTGAGGACCAGCTATAATAAATCTTCTGAATCTCAAAAAGCATAAATTCCCGTGTATATAAAAGCTTAGGAAAGTGTTTCTTCAGATTGTATATGTATTAATTTAGGTTTTAAACTCTTTCTGTGAAAAATCTATCCCTGGAATTAGGTGAAGTTGTTGAGCACATGAGGTTAGGCCCATTTTTTATAGGGAAGTGGACCAGAGAAATCATTCCTTTTTTTTTTTTTTTTTTTTTTAAAGCACATAGCTTGGGTCTCTTTAAAAAAGATAAATGTTGTTAAATGAGTAAAGTCTTGAGAAAAAACTTTTCCTGCAAGGTACTGGAACTCCCACTGAATTAATGCTCTTCTGTTATGTCATTTTGAAAGGTACAAGTAACGGTTCTGTCCTGGTGTACCATCTCACCAGTGGTCTGCTACACAAGGAGTTAAGCATCCACTCATGTGAAGTCAAGTAAGTATGTCATTATGATGGTGACATCACCAACATAGTACCAGGAAAAAACTCTCATAGACTTTTCTACATTGAGAACTCTATAATGATATCTGCAGTAGTGGTATTTTGAAAAGTTTGAATAATATTCACATCCAGCTAATGGCTATGTGAATCAAGGATGATAACTAATTGTTTGCTATCTAAAGAACTTAAGCAGTAGAGAATGTTTTTTATTAGGTTGGTGCAAAAATAATTGTGGTTTTTTTCAATTTTAATGGCAAAAACCACAATTATTTTTGTGCCAACTAGTATTGTTGCACCTCATTTATTTCTCCTAAGGTCCATGCTGTTTTCTCACTGAATGTTCCTATGTTGCCTTATTCAGGTTTATTTTATTTTTCATTTCTTTTTTTTTGCTCAAAATTATTTTTTATTATTTTTTAATTTTTTTTACTTTAAGTTCTGGGATACATGTGCAGAAGGTACAGATTTATTACATGGGTATATGTGTGCCATGGTAGTTTGCTGGACCTATCAACCTATCTCCTAGGTTTTAAGCCCCACATGCATTAGCTATTTGTCCTGATGCTCTCCCTCCCTTCACACACACCCCCAACAGGCCCTGGTATGTGTTATTCCCCTCCCTATGTGCATGTGTTCTCATTGTTCAACTCCCACTTGAGAGTGAGAACATACGGTATTTGATGTTCTGTTCCTTGTGTTAGTTTGCTGAGTATAATGTCTTCCAGCTCCATCCATATCCTTGCAAAGGACATGATCTAGTTCCTTTTTATGGCTGCATAGTATTCCATGGTGTGTATGTACCACATTTTCTTTTCTTTAATTTTACTTTTAAGTTCTGGGATATATGTGCAGAATGTGCAGGTTTGTTTCACAGATATACGTGTGCCAGGGTGGTTTGCTGCACCTGTCAACCCATCATTTAGGTTTTAAGCCCTGCATGCATTAGGTATTTGTCCTAATGCTTTCCCTCCCCTTGCCCCCAACTCCTCAACAGTCCCTGGTGTGTCATGTTCCTCTCTCTGTCTGTGTGTTCTCATTGTTCAGCTCCCACTTATGACTGAGAACATTTGGTGTTTGGTTTTATGTTCCTGTGTTAGTTTGCTGAGAATGATGTCTTCCAGTTCATCCATGTCCCTGCAAAGGACATGAACTCATTCTTTTTCATGGCTGCATATTTTTCATTTCTATATGATCTGTCAGTAGGACTGCTCATGACAAATTCAAATAAAGTCATTTTAATTGTTAGTTTTATTTATTCTTTGTTTACTATCAAAACGCTGCATAGCATTTATTTGTTGATTTTAAGACATGATCTGCTTATGAGTTCTGTGTATGCAGAGATGTCTGAGGGAAGGGTAAATTGACAGAAGAGTGCTTCTTGCTTTCTGTCCCAAAATGCATACCTATGCTGTCCATAGCATTATTTTGCTAAATGCAAGGCTGTTTTCCTTTCATGTCCTACCAATGATAGATTGTAGATTTTCACATATAAAATATCAATTTCCTGTTTTTTGTTTTTTGTTTTTTGTTTTGAGACAGAGTCTTGCTCTGTCACCCAGGCTGGAGTACAGTGGCGCAGTATCAGCTCACTACAACCCCTGCCTCCCAGGTTCCAGTGATTCTCATGCCTCAGCCTCTTGAGTACCTGGGACGACAGGCATGTGCCACCATGCCCAGCTAATTTTTGTATTTTTAGTAGAGATGGGATTTTACCATGTTGGCCAGGCTGGTCTTGAACTCCTGACATCAAGTGATCCACCTACCTTAGCCTCCCAAAGTGCTGGGATTATAGGTGTGAGCTACTGTGCGCAGCCAATTTCCAGTATTTTTTGATGATCTTTCAGTGAAAGCATAAGAAAGGTCATTTTCTGTACATTAAATAATTGTAGGTCTTATGTATAAAAATTCTCAATGAACCCTTAGTGCACACGTTATCCTGAGTAAATGCATTTTCTTAATGGAGAAAAGTTAGCCTTTCTTTTTTTCTTTATTTTGAGATGGAGTTTCTCTCCTATTTCCCAGGCTGGAGTGCAATGGTACAATCTTGGCTCACTGCAACCTCTCCCTCCCAGGTTCAAGCAATTCTCCTGCCTCAGCCTCCCAAGTAGCTGAGATTACAGGCATACGCCACCACACCCAACTAATTTTTGTATTTTTTAGTAGAGATGGGATTTCACCATGTTGGTCAGGCTGGTCTCAAACTCCTGGCCTCAAGTGATCTACCCGCCTTGGCCTCTCAACGTGCTGGGATTACAGGCATAAGCCACTACACCCAGTCGGATTAACCTTTTAAATATCACAGCTTCTGGTGGTGATGGAAATCTGTGAAAATTTGTATTGTCTTATTGTTTCAAGTGCATTGTTGTGTGGTACAGCCCAGGTGACTGTCTATTGCCACCTTACACTGTTCCTGTACAGCACTCCCCAAATACATTTATATGGAGTAATAATGTCTTCAAAAGCTTTGGGCTTTTGAGGTGCAGTGACACAGGTGCCTATTTGGCGTCTTTCAGGCTGTTAGTCATCTGTTCTCTTCTGTCGCAGTGCCTGTAGCTTGCCTTTCTGACACTTCTTCTGGTAGTCCCTGCTTACACTGCTGCTGTCTTCTCTCTGTTTCTTTCCCATCTACACTTCTGTCGTCATTTCCTTTCACCCTTGCCTTTTGTGTCTGGTGTTTCCTTTTATGGTCAACAGTAACCAGTCAAAACTCTCCATTTAATCAGCATTTATTCTAAGGATTATGTTAGGTGTTAATACTTTGCATGCATCATTTCATTGAATCCCTACTACCGTCTTATGGAGCAGGTATTGCATTTCCTATCTACAGAGTAAGAAACTGAAAATTAGAGTAATCTGTGAAGCAGCTAGATGGAATTCACTCTAGGCCTTTCGAGCCTCAGAGCCTGAGCTTTTCACTTATACTTAGAGTACATATGCTACATCTCCTGCTGAAATATGCACATAGATTAGTAGGAATCATGTTGGCAGTAACACTAAAATACTGGGTGAACCAAGATTTGTGCTAAGAATTTCACACATGCTTCTGAAAGATCAAATATATTGTAATTTTTTTTCAAACACAGAAAGTTTTAATAGCTAATTAATCAGAGAGGTATTAATTTTAAGTAAGGTTTTGTTATCCTAGATTAGTCAGGTTATGGATGTCACTAAATACTTATACCTGCTAAGATAATATTTACAGTTGAGTAACACTGAAATTGATTATAGGTGTTACTTGGGATACTGAGTAACTGTGAGGGATATACTAAGGTAAATGTTATGAATGATCATACAAAGATATTCCATTTTTACATGAATTTTTCCTCTTCATTGCCATTTTGAAGATAATACGTATTTTATATTCAGAGATACTACCCAAGAGGATGCTAAAATCCTGCTGTCTTTGTGTTTCAATTAATGCAATTTTAGTATTATAATTAAAAGCCGTTAAGAAAATTTCACAGAAATAAAAAATTAGTTGAGTGTAGTGGCACACACCTGTAGGCTCAGCTATTTGGGAGCCTGAAGTGGGAGGATCTCTTGAGTCTGGGAGGCAGGGGTTGCAGTGAGTTGAGATCATGCCACTGAACTCCAGCCTTGGTGACAGAATGAGACCCTGTCTCAAAACTAAACAAAATAAAACTTTCATGTATGTATTATAAAAATGTCTGAACTTAATAGCAATAAATCAAAAACATTTTCAATTTTCATGTGCAAATTAAGGCTTTTAGAAAGTTTGTTTTTCTACCTTTTTAAAAATCATAATCTTAAGCATTTGAAGGTTGTGTGTACTGTACCAGTGACTACATGACAGCAGATAGTTGCATGTGTGTGTGTTTTTAAAATCATGATGTTTTAACTAGTGATGCCTTACAAATACCTGTTGAGTATCTTCTGTATGCTTATAAACAGACAAAGCCTTTGAATCTTATAATTCAGTGGAAGATACTTAGAAAAACAAAATAGAAAGGTACATACAGATTTTCTTACGGGATTAGTTTGTGTCTTTGTCTGGTAGACTGAGCTTATGATACTGGTTGAATATCCCTTTTCTGAAATGCTTAGGACCAGAAGGGTTTCTGACTCAAATTTTTTTGGAGTTTTGGAATATCTGCATATATGTAATGAGATATCTTAGAGCTAGGACCCAAGTCTAAACACAAAGATCATTTATGTTTAAACATTATACATGTAGCCTGAAGATAATTTTATTCAATATTTCAAAGATAATTTTATGCATAAAACTGTTTACACTGAACCACCAGAAAGCAAAGATGTCATGTTGACACTCGAAAAGCTTTGGATTTTGGATTTTGGGATTAGGGCTGCTCAATTTTTAACATGGGCTGGTACCGATTTGAATGCCAAAAATAATTACAACAGCATATATGTATATTAGAACATTGATTGAATCAATATTGCTTGGAGTAAATTGAGTGATTTGTGGAAAGTAAAATGATCTCTATTGTTGTTTGTTTCTTTGGGTTTTTTTTTTTTTTTTTTTTTTTTTTTTTTTTTTTTTTTTTTGGACATGGAGTTTCGCTATTGTTGCCCAGGCTGGAGTGCAGTGGCACTGTCTTTGCCCACTGCAACCTCCACCTCCCAGGTTCAAGCGATTCTCCTGCCTCAGCCTCCCAAGTAGCTGGGATTACAGGTGCCCACCACCACGCCCAGCTAATTTTTGTTGTTTTAGTAGAGACAGGGTTTCACCATGTTGGCCAGGCTGGTCTTAAACTCCTGATCTCAGGTGATCCACCCGCCTTGCCCTCACAAAGTGCTGGGATTACAGGTGTGAGCCACCAAGCTGGGCCTGATCTCTATTTTGTCTGTCTGTAAATTTACAAAACAATCTTGGAATTTCAAGGTCTCTGTGAAAGTGCGTGCTCCCCTAGCCACCCCGTGTTGAGAAGTAGCCTTTGTAGTACCCCTAGTAGATGAGGACCTGTAGGAGTCAAAACCCCAAACTGCTGATAGATTCTAAGGTTACAATTGTTAAGTAGTTACAAATCTTACATACAAAAAAAGTTCCTAGATTGAGTCAGAAAATGGGCTGCTATGCTTTTTAGTTAATTTTTTTATAGACCTCAATATGTAGTTAAACCTAATTGATAGTATTCTAATCCTGAGCGCAGTGTGGCACTCAGCTGTGTTTGATAAGAGTTTCATTCTTTTCTTTTGAGACATAATCCCCTCCTTATATAATCCACTTTGAAATTAAATTTGATTTTTATTTTCTTCAGTAGGAATTGAATATACAAGTTGCTGCTATAATCAGATATACAACATGCTCACACTACTGGATTACAAATAAGCTGCTTCCCCATGTTCTGAACTAACCTATACACTGGGACCTCTTGTAAACAAGGAAAAAAACATTGTCTGAATATGTGTGACACTAATAAACATAAGAAGGAATGATAGGCTTCTCTTGGACATCATTCATTTAATCTAGCAAAATTTCCTGAGCACGTATCCTATGCCTGGAGAGACATGACATGGTACCTCCCTTCAAAGAGAGTACAGTCTAGCAGTGGTTTTCAGCCAGTCACATATTTCTCAGTTATTCAGGCTTAGATAAAGCCCTATTTGCTCTCTGGGTCTGAGTTTTAATAGTCCAACAGGAAGCCCTGCCTGGCTCCTGAGACCAGATTACATTTAACTATTACCTGGTCATGTTGAACTCTACGCCACTTTATTTCATCATAGGTAATACAGAATGCACTTATTTTCTGCTAGATTGTAAGCTCCAGAAGGACAGCAGTTGTATCTGCCTCTTTTACGTTTGCATTCTTAGTGCCTGGCATAGCCACTACCAGCATATACTGCGTACTTAACAAATTTATTTTTAAAAATGAGTAAGGAATGGGAGGACTGGAATTCCTACAGTTCAGAGATAATGGCATCACTATACCAGTGTATAAATAGTTGAGATTGCTAGCAGCAAAACTGGGAAGGTGAGTCTTAGGGTTCCTGTGGACAAAGAGGTCTGATTCAACCTACCAGACTTCATATAGAGAACAGAATATATCCGAAATGATTCCTCTCTTCTTTTGTTCTTTGGTTCACTCTAAGTAGAAAAATTAATGAGCAATGTCACTATTAGGCAAAAGAAAGGAGAAATAAAGACGGGCTTTTCCCATGACTAGCCAAATTATGTTCTATTCACTCTGGAGGTAGTTTGAATTTAGAAAATGGGAAGGCCTCATGAAGAAAATAGAGCTGGAATTAAATCTTGAAATGAGATTAATAATGATGATGATAATTGCCAATACCTATGGTGCTTATTATGTGCCAGGCCTTCTTCATGCACTCGGTATTATTAATCCTGCATCACAAATGAGGAAACTAAGGTGCAGAGAGAGCACTGAGCTATTAAGAGCTGGGGCCAGGACTTGAACTCCAGTAGTATTTGAAGAGGAAAGGAGAGAGGTCATTCCAGGCATGGAAATTCCTAAAAGTACTCAGTTTTCAGAAGCCTTATCTCAGTGTTTCAATGCAACTTTATGCTTAAAGAGTTATAATCCTCGATAACAATAGCAATTATTCCCTGCTATTACAAATTATTTTTAGTTCTCTTTGAACTCTGCTTGCCCCTGGGAGAAAGTACAAGTCGGTAGGTACACCAACATCAGCGGGGTTATTTTACTCTGGTTAAAATAACAGATAAGGTTCAGATGATTGAGAGGCAAGCTTGGTTAGACAGGATGAGAGAAATGGCTAAATGACCTTCAAAGCCATATAGAGGAGTTTGGATATGATGCAGGAAGCCATTGTACCTTCTTGGGCAAATAAGGGACATATTAAAAGCAGAGTTTCATGTAAACTTAGCATAGCATTCAAGTTGGTATAGAAATTGATAAACCAGATCGGGGATTGGTAAACATCTTCTGTAAAGGACTAGATTAGGTTTAGGATTATTTTAACCCATAAAGCCTCTTTCACAACTACTCAACTCTGCTATTGTATTGTGAGAGCTGCCATAGATCATATATTGTTTTTAAAAATGGCTGTCCCATAAATGTGATGAGCAACTGCACATAGAACAGGTTTAGACTTCCCTCCCATCCGTCCTCTATCACCTTGTGAGCAATGCCGATCTTTCTCATGACTGATAAATTGGCTTGTTTCAGTGACCCTTTCTCTCCTCCATTCTCTGCATATTGTGATGGTGTACACTGTCCAGTTATGTTAGTAGGAAAAACATGTAATCACCTCCTGGACAGCCATATAAACAAGACTCCCAAGCATTAGGGTTATAGGTTGCTTGTCACACATGTGTTTTTTTTTTTTTTTTTAGATTTTTCTTTTTTTTTTTGTTTTTTTTTTTTTTTTAAGATTTTTCTTTTCTGCTTTTCTCTGATATACCATTTGGAACTTTTAACCACTTCCAAATCTGTTCTTCATTTCAGGAATTTCTGCTTTGTAACCATGTGGAAATTTTGATAAAAGTTTTAATAAAAAGAAATTTAAGTGTACCTGACTTTAAGCATTCTGCTGAGAATGTTGCTATACCACTTCTTTTTAAACAGTTGGAATTCTGGGAAACTACTGTAATATGACCCTCTCCCTAGCCAGACTTTAATAGTCATATTAATACTGATATGACTCCTGATAACTAAACTATCTTGTCATTACATTTGTAGATAAAGTTTTAGTTTTAATTTGTATCTTTATCTGTATTTGTATCTTTATCTTTTACTTGTATCTTTAATTTGTAACTTTATCTACATTTGTAGATAAAATTTTAGAAATAATTTTGTATGTGTTAGGTATGGTAATACAGTCTCAAAACGTCATGTTAAAATAAAAGATCATGCTTACTTTTTAATTAACTTGTGTAATAAAATTTAGGTCTTTGGAAAGCTTATTTTTCAAATAAATGAACCTTTCAAATAAAAAAGAGTATTTAACCTTTATTTCATTTTTTATTATAGGGGTATTGAATGGACAGGTTTGACTAGTTTTCTTTCTTTTGCTACCTCAACACCAAACAATATGGGATTAGTGAGAAATGAACTTCAACTGGTTGATCTTCCAACAGGTTTGTTTTTAAAGATTCAAAGTAGTTTGTCATATTGAACAAAGATGCTGCTATTTATAAAACATGTTTGGAAGTACTTTTTTCACCTTGGAGTATTTTCTTATATTTCATGTTTATACATTTATTCTTTTATTCTCTAATAATTGCCCTAGAAAGGTCTCATCGTTGTTTGCATGGAAATTTCCTTAACACAAATACGTGGTAAAATGGAGGACCATTAGCCTGAACAGGCAGATTCATTAAAAAATAGGATACCAGTTCTGCTTTTAAGTGCATTGTTATATATAACCAACTTTAAAAGACCAATTTAAAAATAACTCTGTCAATGGACTTTATTAGAGTCTCTGCCTAAAATTTTGGCCTTTTTAGGAAACACTTAGAACATTTATAGGTTAAGGGTTGTTTTTAAATGCTCACATTTAAACCTTGTGATAGATAGTCTCTGGCTGAATGAATAGAGAAACTTAATTTGGGAGTTTAAAACTCTACAGTTGGAAACATCCCAATGAGGTAACTTGTTCAGAATTGTTAAAAAACTAAACCCAGTGAATTTCAAAATGAAGAATTTGAAGATATTTATAATAAGGAAAGAGTTTCAAATTATTTTCTAGTGTATGCAGTAGTTTCAAAGAGGATTTTTTAAACAAAATTGTGATGAGTTTCTTTAAAATGGCATAGCAACATGAATCATATGTAGATGATTGTAACCAATGAGAGCATGTGTATGTATGTGTAAAATGAATAAATCAAATAAATGGTTGTAAATCAAGTAAGTTGTAAACAAATGAAGTACATGGTTGCTTTTTTATATTCTCCATAATTATTTTCAAGCTCTCGAAGATACAGTTGTTCTTACTTCTCAGGGTATGTTACTGAACTTCAAGGAATGATCCCCATCTTAATCCAGTGTTGCTCTAGTCTCATTGGAAGTGACTTGCCCTTGCCTCTGATCCCCAAATTTCTAATTTGCCAACAAAGTGGTACTGGCTCTCTCTCTTCTAATCCTGGGGATAAAATGTTGTTGTCTAGTATCATTGACTAAAAAAAAGAAAAAAATCCCTATTCATTCATTTTGGTCAGCTCAAGTTCAGTACTGTTAGATAACTTAAAATCTGCTTGTCACAGATGTATTTTAAAGGAACAAACATCTACAGTAACAGTTAGTGATTTTCTTAAATGGGATATTTGAATTCATAGATTGTAGACTTTTATAGCCTGGTTTTCTAAGGAGGGCAGGAGACCAGTGCAGTCAGGAAAGGACATGAGCTGTTTGGGGTATAATAATAGTGAGCATAGCGAGATTCCAGTAAGATTCACGGAATCTTATTGAAGAGCAGGAAGGCATCTAGGCCTTCAGTTGGCCTTGAATTGATTATGTTTTCTCTTTTGTTTAATATAGATAAAAATCTAACACAAGATACTAAAATATACAAGGTAGAATTTATACTTTTTTTATTCACAGAAAATCAGGTAGCTTCCTTTGAGTAACTCATTCTTTTACAGCATATATGAAAACTGTAGTTATTCCCTAATTTCCAGTTTATAAAGATGTTTTGAGAGGAACAAGTTCAAAATATTTAACTAGTATTTTGCCCATGGAACAAGAAAATCTTAAATACATGTTTCAAGAGTTCCCCCCCTTCACTAGTTAGTATTTGGAAATATGGGAATGTCTACATTAAATATATTACTTTACATAAGTAGTTTTCACAACAGCCAATTGCTGCAAAATAGACTCTTAAAACTTAAAATTTTTTTAATTTCTAAAATTGAATTACAGAATTCAAGAAACTGTGTAACAAATGAAGATGCCTTTTTACAAAATATCTGAATGTGTGATATGTTATTGATCATTAATTTGTAACAATTTTGAGAATATTTTTTGAATTTAGTTTATTAAAAACAGCTTAGAAGCAACAGGGTGAGGTTGCACATGCTTGTCATCCCAGCACTTTGGGAGGCTGAGGCGGGTGGATCACTGGAAGTTAGGAGACCGAGACCAGCCTGCCTAACGTAGTGAAACCACATCTCTACCAAAAATGCAAAAATTAGCCAGTGTGGAGGTGAGCTCCTGGAAGCCCAGCTGCTTGGGAGGCTAAGGCATGAGAATCACTTGAACCTGGGAGGCGGAGATTGCAGTGAGCCAAGATTGTGCTACCGCACTCCAGCCTGGGTGAGAAAGTGAGACTCCATCTCAAAAAAAAAAAAAGAAAGAAAAAACAGAAACAGCTTAGAAGGAAATGGAAGAATGAATAAATGAATAGTAGGACAGTGGGTAGGACTGATCAAATTACATTGGTGTGGCTTCTTGTTTCCTACATGTTTTATGCACTATTCTCACTTATTTAAATATTTGCAATTAAAGGTAGAAGCATTGCTTTTCGTGGTGAAAGAGGCAATGATGAATCTCCCATCGAAATGATTAAAGTATCTCATTTGAAGTAAGTGTCAACCTAAAAGAAAAATCTGGTGTTATCACAATGAAATCTCACAGATTTCTTTAAGCTTTAAGAAAATGGGAAGGTGCTAGAATGCATATAGCATCTTTTTAGTGGTAGCAAATGGTGATATGCAGCCCAAAGAAAATATTTTTATTGCAAAATTAAATTGCTATCACTTTTAATTCTCTGCTTCTAAAAGATGAGGTAATTTTTGCATGAATCATTATTTACTTTCAGATGAAGTTCTTTTGTACTTCTGTCTACCCATGAAATCATTGAGTGAAAGAACACATTTTCTTTATGTGTAATTTAAACCCGTTTTGCTTCCAGAAATTTTTTGTTTCAGGGGAAAATAGCATGTTATGCAGGATTATTAAAAATAGAAACTGAATAAAAATCAATCAAAATTACAAAGAAAGAGTAAGCCTTCTAAAATAGTTTTCAAAATTGTTTTGGCTTTTCTAAGTTCTTTGCATGTGCATATAAAGTTTAGAATCAGCCTATCAGTTTTACCAAAAAATCTTCTGTGAGATTTTGACTGGGTTTGCATTGAACCCATTGATCAATGTGGGGAAGAATTGGTATCTTAACAAGTTTTGTAATTCATGAACGTGGTATATCTCTTCACTTATTTAGGGCTTTTAAAATTTCAGCAATATTTTATAGTTTTCAGAGTATAAGTCTTACACATTACTTGTTAATTTTTTTGTGTTTTCTTTGATGCTTTTATAAATGACATTTTAAAATTTCAGTTTGCAATTATTTATTATTTGTATACTAAAATACAGTTAATTTTTTCGATATTGACCTTGTGCCTTGAGACCATGCTAAGCTTAGTTATTACATCTAGTATAGGTACTTTTCCTGATTCTTTAGGATTGTCTATAGAGACATTCTCGTTTACCAGTAAAGACACCTTTACATCTTTTTGATCTACAGGCGTTTTATTTTTTGCTTTGCTGCACGAATTAGGATCTCCTGTACAGTGTTGATCAGCTCTTAGCTGATATCTTTGCTCTGATCTTGGATCTTATGAAGAAAGCATTCAGTCTTTCAACATTAAGTTTGATATTAACTGTAGATTTTTTTATATTCCCTTTATCAAGTTGAAAAACTTTTACTTCTAGTTTGCTGAGCCTTTGTATCATGAGTAGGTGTTGAATTTGTCAAATGCTTTTTCTGCATTTATTGACATCATCATATGGGGCGTGTGTGTTGTTTTGGTTTTGTTTTTGTTTTGAAGTCCACTAATATGGTGAATTACATTGATTGATTTTCAGATGTTAAACCAACATGACGTTCCTGGCATAAACTCTAGTTGGTCATGATGTATTACTGTTTTGACCTATTGCTGGATCAATTTACTGATATTAAGAGTTTTTGCATCTATGTTCATGAAGGATATTGGTCTTGTTTTTATGTAATATCCTTCATTTTGGTATCAGGGTAATATTGACTTTGCAGAATGTGTTGGAAAGCATTCTCTCTCCTTTTTTTTTTTTGAATGAGTTTGTGTAGAATTGATATTATTTTTTACTGAGTAGTAACAATTCATTAGGAAATCCATCTGAACCTAAAATTTTCTTTGTGGAAAAGTTTTTAAATACAAATACAATTTTTTTTTTCATAAATATAGGACTATTTAGATTATCCTTTTTTGAGCTTTGGTAATTGGTATCTTTCAAGTAACCTGTCCATTTTGTTGAAGTTGCTGAGTTTATTAATTTATTGAAATAAGCTTGTTCTTCGTGTCAGTGATTCCCTCTCCCAATCCTAATATCAGTAAATTTAACAACCAATTTTATTTATTGAGTTTTTCCAAGAAACTACTTTTGGTTCATTTGATTCTTCTCTATGATTTTTCCGTTTTCGATTTCATTGACTGTAATGCTTGTCTTTTGTTCTTCTACTTACTTTTTAAATATGATCTTCTTTTTTTACATAGTTTTCTAAAATAGAAACTTAGATAATTGAATTAAGATGATTCTCTAAAATGTAATGTAAACATTTAATGCTATATAAGCACTACTTTTCCTGTATCCTGCAATTTTTGATCTGGTAATAGGTTTTCATTTTAATTCACTTTATCGTCTTTTAAAATTACCATGGGGCATTATTCAGAGGTATATTTCTTAACTTAAGACTATTTGGATGTTTTGCCAGGTATCTTTCTATAAATTTCTGTTTTCTGTTGGGGTCACACATGGTCTATAATGGAAGAATCTCAGCCCTTTGATCCAGGGAGTACAGGGATCTTCCTACTCTTGTCACATTTCCTCTATGTCAGCCATCATTTGCTGATAATATTTTAGTTCCTCATAGTGCTTATTGAGTAATCAGTGCCCAAGTTATGTTTGTTGAATTGCACTCATTGACATCATTCAGTACTTCTTCCAGGCTTAACAGAAAGTGAATAAAGTGGCATTTGTTGAATACCAACTATAGTAGGATGATAGAAACTTTACATGCTTTTTCATTGAATGTTTGCCATAATCTGTATATCAATTAATTGAGTTACATGATGGGATTTTCATGTCATATGTGAGAAATTGAGCCTCAGGAGGGTTAACATAAGTTGTGGCATCAGGGTTTGAATCTATGTCACTCTTTCTTTCGAGTTGGACTCCTTACCTAATTGTGTGAGACTGTATGTGCTCTCACAGGTCATCTTAGAGCTTTTCCTGCTTATGATTGTTAATCGTGGGGCTAAAATGGTAGTTTAAATTGCCTATGTTTAGAATGTATCAGCTGAGTTTTTCAGTTTACCGAACTTTTTATTTGGTCTAATTTGTGGTGAAATTTTTGCAAAAAGGGTCTTATTTGGTAACTTTGTTTATTTTAGGCAGTATTTGGCAGTTGTATTCAAAGATAAACCCCTGGAGTTATGGGATATTAGAACTTGTACCCTTCTTAGAGAAATGTCCAAAAACTTCCCTACAATAACTGCTTTGGTAAGTTACACTTTAAGAATTAAATCGTTTATTTAGGTAAATATGTATGTGGTGAATGTTTTGCTTAAGCTTGAATCAAAATCAATATTGGCAAAATCATATTTTCTTGTTAAAAATGTGTGTTCAGAGAAGATGATCTAAATACATGGAAATAACTCTTATTTTCTTGGATGGATCAACCTAATATTACATTAGTGCAATTCCAATTAAAGTTTCATTTGGATATTTTGAGGAATATGATAAACATATTCTAAAATGTTTATGAAAGAATAAAGGTCCTAAATAGCTAAGTCATCCTTGAATAAAGAGGACTAAATGTGGTAGGTGGGGGTGGAGGGGGATTGGCCCTTCCTACCTGATAGTAGCACGTCTTATAAAACCACAGAAATAAGATCAGTATTGTATTGTCACAAGAATAGGAGGTGAGTCAACATAATAAAGAGCTCAGAAACAGACCCATGAATATTTGGGGACGTAATATATAGTAAAGTAGCACAAATCAAAGAGGATGGATGAACTGTGTAGTAGACGGTGTTGGAAAAACTGTCTCACTTTATGGAGAAAAATACTTGATCTCTTCTTAATACCATATACAAAAGTGAGTGTCATAGGACTAAAGAC
>NW_016107711.1:537267-552108 GCF_001604975.1 Cebus imitator
AAAAAGAAAAAGAAACATAATGCATTTAATTAATCAAGATTAATGCTTTTTGATTGATGAAGAATATCACTGTAAAAGTTAAATATAGAAGACATTTTGGGAAAACAAATTTTCCAGTGTCTAAATTTAACTAGAAACTCCTGTAAGTCAACAATGAAAAAAAGCAGGAACTGTAGTGGAAAAATGAACAAAATCTGTGAAGAGCTAATGGGAGACAGAGAAACCTAAAAGGCCAACAAGCCATATAAAAGAATGTTCAGACTCATCAGTTTTCAGAGATATTCAAACCATGATATGGCTCTACCTTTTAGATTAATGAAAGCTGGAAAGCCATGTAGTGTCAAATATAGGTGGAATATAGGGCATGGGAATCCCTGTGCATTGCTGGTAGGAATGTAGACCAATGCAGCCATTCTGTGAAGCAAACTGGCAGCACTTGGGCAAACACAGATATCCTCTGTGTCTGTTGAGCTCTTGGTCACAAAAGAACTTTTGCAAAGATATAGACTGTTGTGGTGTTTGTCATGATCTGAGTTTGGAGACCATCTGTGTGTTTTTTACTGAGAGAGGAGACAGATTAGCAATTGGCTGATGCACCCATGGAGTGTTACGTAGCATGCAGATACAGGAGGAATAGGACTTAAATACAGTGGAAAGAGTAAGAAACAGGAAGAAATATATATATACACACACACACACATGCACATATATATAGAAACATAGTACTATTTATGTAAATTAGAAGTACATGTGAAATAACTACATGTTAAGAACTTATACATATGTGAGGATATTGGACTGAAGGCATTACAATAGGTGGAATATAAAAAGTTATATAAATAAAACAAGTGGTTTTAGAGGAATCAATGGATGATAAGGGCCCTGGTTGGAGAATTGTGATCGTCTCATCCTGTGCACATAAGAGACGAGGTAGGGGGTGGGGAGGAATAGGCGACACTATAATTGAATTCATTATTTTCATTTTGTAAATTTTTTTAACAAACATTAAAAGGTCAGACCTTTTGGAAGTTTGCCATAAAAGCTCTAGTTAAAATGCATTCATTCAGCCTTTCTATAAGTAGGTAGAATCTAAAGAACACATTGTGGATTCATGTGCAGTAATAATAAATGATGCTGGGCAGTGGTGTATGTGCCCAGCTGTTCTGGAGGATTCTTTGACAGAGGGAAACCTAATACATGTAGTTTTGTCTGCCTTTGCTTTACAGGAGTGGTCACCATCTCACAACTTGAAGAGCCTGAGAAAGAAACAACTTGCTACTCGAGAGGCCATGGCCCGCCAGACCGTAGTCTCAGACACAGAGCTGAGTATTGTTGAATCATCTGTGATCAGGTACAGTACAGTGTTTCTTGACACTGTCATTTGTGCTATTAGCATCATGGAACTTGGACAAGTGTCATCAGAAGGGACTCTGCTTTTGAACATAGTTTCATCTTTCAGTACATACCCAGATTATGAAAAAGTTAATTTTATCATTTTTATTATTGTACTATACTGTTTATTGTAGCTAGTAATATATGCAGTAATAAACACCCATCAGCATCTGTTAGTAAATGTGATCACTTCATAAACTCCAGCTTCTGAAATTCAAGTGAACATAGCATAGACATATACAGATAGATCATATTATCATTTATGCAAACCAAAGAAAATGCGTTGGGAATTCTAAATTTGTCTACCATCCCCATCCATACCAATCTTACAGATAAAAGCTTCAGAGATAAGGATGAGTCACTGTACAGCCCCGCTTCTGTTGAGGAGACTTCTATAGCAAAAACAGCTATGAAGTTTATTTTCTTGTATTAAGCTTAGATCACCATGCTTCTCTGCCCACAGTAAACTTCCTCTGATGGTATGACTGTTTAGGAGTGATTCATGTTTACCCATGATTAGCTGAGCAAATATTAGTTTCAGACTTTAAAAAAAAATAGTTTTGGATCTCTTAATGCATCTGTATTTGGGCAAGTCAGTTAATTATGGGTATCACTCTAGGAAAAAGAAATATCTTTATCTTATTTTTCACTATCCCAAAGCTTGCTGCAGGAGGCAGAAAGTAAATCTGAACTTAGTCAGAACATCTCTGCCCGGGAACATTTTGTATTTACTGATAATGATGGCCAAGTTTATCATCTCACTGTTGAAGGAAACTCAGTAAAAGATAGTGCTCGGATTCCACCAGATGTGAGTAAAACCTTGATTAAAACTCATCAGGAAGATTTTGTTTTGTTGGTTCCATATCCAGTGAAGGAATCATTAAGTTGGAAAGCTTCAGAAAAGCCTAATGTAAATAAACTTTATTTAAGGAGATAATAAAATTGATTAAACTTGTTCCATACTGCTACAGAATAATGCTGTAACTATTTTGATTAAGTGTTTACTGTGTGCTACTCATTTTTATTTCCATAATAATCCATGAGGAGTTATCTCCATTTTACCTGTAACAAAACTAAGGAAGAATAAGTAACTTTCCCAAGGTTACCCAGCTTACTTATATGGCAGAGCAGCATCTTAAACTCAGGTCTGTCTGATTTCAGTATCTGTCTTCTTTCCATTTCAGGCATTACCCTGAAGGATTTGACTTAGAATCTAGTATTATTTTTGGATAACAGTAATCAGGTTGTAAGTGTATAGTATTATTACCATTTACTAACTTATATATATCCTTCTTATGGCCTTGTGGAATCTGTAACTAAAGTTTTGTCGTTAATCATTTGTGTCAGCATGCATCTCATAGATGGTTTTTAATAGATGAATCATGAAAATGTTTATGTTAACTAACACAGGCTATTATAATGGTTAAATGAAGGCATGAGGGGATTTTTTTAAATAGGTATATTTATTTTAAATTGCCATCTAAAAATGGAATGCTCTAGTAAAATGCCAACCCCCCATAATTTTATAGGTGGCTTTGGGGTCTCATAAAGTTACAATCTAAATGTTGGCTGTGGCTGCAGTCTTTTGAAGTGTAATGGGGCAGAAGGATCCGTTTCCAAGATGGCTGACTCACAAGGCAATTGTACATTAATGCTGGCTATTGACAAGGGACCTCAGTTCTTCCTCATGTGAATCCTTCCATAAGGCTGCTTGAGTGTCCCCACCACATGACAACTGGCCTCCCCTAGAGCAAGGGATCTGAGAAAGCAAAAAGGAAGTTGCAGAGTCTATTATGACCTAGTTTCAGAAGTCTCTTCAAAGGCAACTTCTTAATTAAACATTCTATTATGTGGTTAGGAAAGTAGATATCTTAAAGTGTTGCTTCATATTATACAGAATTTCATTTCTTTAATATAACTAAGTTTTTTTTATTAATTGACTTCATTATAATATTGATTTTTAAATCTAGTTTTTGTTTTGTTTATTTGCTGTTGGCAGGGTTTATGCAGTCATTGGTGTGTATGCTAGTCTACTAATGGCCAATTATTCAAAACACTGGAGTTTTCTTACTTTTTACTGTGGATACCATTTGAATTTTTATATTATACAATAAATGCAAAAACAAGATTTCTTTTAATAAATAGAGAAGTAATTGAGCAGTAATATTATTTAATAGCTAGCATGTATTAACTATTTATTGCATGGCAGGCATTGCTTTAAGGCCTTTGCCTTTATAAATTTATTAATACTAGCAACAACTCAAGTTTCACGAACTTACCCTACTTTATTGACAATAAATCCAAGACACAGAAAGGTTAACTAAACATGCCTCAAATCACATAGCAGTTTCAAGCTGGGATTCAAGCCCAGGCAGTGTGACTCCAGAGCTCAGGCTACTGAGCCTTCCATGATACCACCTCTGAGCATCTGTTAGAACTGCAGGTTCCTTTCTTCCTCCAAGTTAAATTGATGATAGTAGCATTTCATTCTTATATTGTGCTGCTATATGTAACTTCTGTGCAAAGCTTTCTGTGAATTTAAACTGCACATGCCGTTAGTAAACAGAATCTCTACAATACCTTCAATGATTCTACAATGTTCCAAATGGTATCAGTGAAGCTCTGGATGCTTTTTTTTCCAATAGAAAAATTACTGCCCAATTAGTTATAAAAGAGCTTTCAGTTTTCCTTGGAATGGATTTAGTTATCCTTGTCTAGTGAGAGATAAGTTTAAGTCAGTTCTCTGGAAAACATTCCCTTTACTTCTCTTTTCTTCTTAATTTCCTTTTTTTTTGAAGTTTCTGCTCCTCAGAAGACATCCACTCTCTTTAAATCTAGTTCAGGTAACTACTTAATGTTTATCAGGTTGAAATCTCCTGTTTCTTCACAGTTGAAATTGATAGGCAATGTAGCTCTTTGTTAGTGTCTGAAGCCTGTTTTAGGGTTTGATGACTAAAGTATACTAAAGCACAGCCTTTTAAATTAAGTTTCATTAAAATATTTATTATGATGCCTTTTGCAACATAGTAAAATTTATATGTATTTGTTGCTATTGTTTTCTAGGGAAGTATGGGTAGTATTACCTGCATTGCATGGAAAGGTGATACATTAGTGCTTGGAGATATGGATGGAAATTTAAATTTTTGGGACTTGAAAGGCAGAGTATCCAGGTAGGAGCCAATAATGAAATCTTGTTGTTTAGTTTTTTAAAAATGTGACATCTTGATATGATTCCATTAGAGGCTTGTGACTTAGCAAGCAGGATCAGTAAACTCGTGGAGGTGTAGCTTGGACCCTTGGGTCCCTTGTCACCTAAACTTGGGAGGATGGGCCTCAAGCCAAGCATTCATAGGAGACTGTTATCTGCAAGTGGCCCCTGCAGAAGTCTTAGCTGACCTTAAAGGGCAGGCCCTTTCTATCACATGTGGCCCCCAGTCTCAGCAGGTAAAGGGTTCACGCATCATCAGACCTGTCAGAACTGGAAATAGTGAGAGACATTGAATACAGTTTCTGGTGACTAGATCTCGCTCTACATTGTATTGGTGTTTTTGTTTCTTTGTCTTCAGAGGAATACCTACACACCGAAGTTGGGTGAGGAAGATTCGTTTTGCTCCTGGTAAAGGAAATCAAAAATTAATAGCAATGTATAATGATGGAGCTGAAGTGTGGGATACTAAAGAGGTAGGCCCTCTCCATGAGGATAAAATGTAAATGAATTGTTAGCCATAGGAGCTGTGCTTTTTTAAAAAACTTCTTTCTGATTTAAAAATGAAAACTACTTAATGAGTTTATCAAGTTTCTCATAACAAATTATTTTCTTTTAAAACCTTTTACTTTACTATATGTTCTAAAGGTAATAACTGAAGATTTATTTATTCTTTAATGTTATCATTGTCTTTGAGACCTTTAAAATGCTGCCTATTTGTGGAAGATAGATTGCCAGAGGCTGTCCAATTCTAAACTAGCACTGGGCCTTTGCCACAGACTGTCTTCCTTGACCATTTAATCTAGAATAATAAACGTCTTCCTTTTCTGTCTGGAACTGATGCCCAGATTCACTCTTGAAGGTTCAGATGGTGAGCAGTTTAAGAAGTGGGAGAAATGTGACCTTTCGTATATTGGATGTGGACTGGTGTACGTCAGATAAAGTGATCTTGGCCTCAGATGATGGATGCATCAGAGTCCTAGAGATGTCTATGAAGTCTGCGTGCTTTAGAATGGATGAACAAGAGTTAACTGGTATGGAATCCTAACGATAGGGTGCTTTGAAACCTGTCTTTACTTTGCTGCATGCTGCTATATTTTGGGGAGAGAGCTGCTGCTTCTGTTTCATTTTAGTCTTATTTTCTTAGAATCTGAGTTTAAGAAAACATATTAACTTCAAGTTTGAATGTAAGAAAACATATTAACTTGAAGTTTGAATGTTTTTACTGCTGAGATGCTGCAATCTTCGTAACTATAGGTGTCAATCATTCCCAAATCAGATTTTATAAATGCCCCTTTTTTGGCTCTTTGGTTCATTAACAAGATAAAAGATGTTTACATTCATAGAAATGGCTTACTCAGAATTTAGGCGGACTCATCAGAGGACTAAATCTAGAGATAAGGCGGCTGGCTTGTTAATAATGGCCTTATGTCTTTTACAACCATATATCATTGAAAAGTCACTTTGGAAAGTGTTCTGAGTATTGTGAATATTGATGCCAATCTGTGACTAGTATGACCAGTCAAAGCAAATTAGGAGATTGCAGTATCTTGCTCTGTTCCGTATGGTTGTTTTGACATTGCTTTTTACCAGAATAAGAAACATTTTAGTAGAATATACCCCATATTTGACTTCTAAAAAAAAGAATGGGACGATTGTGAATGCATCTATTTATCAGTTAAAAGGCAGTTTTTGGCTGATGAAATACAGTTTTCATCCTTGAAAGATATTTGATCCTCATTGGAGCAGAGGAGGGAACTTCTTGCCTGAGTATTCTCCCAGCAAAACTTTGGTACACACTCCAGGCTGATATGTAGAAAATTTCATGAAACTCTTCTGAACCTTCATAGAGTCAATATTTGGCATTTCAGAGACAATAAGGTTTTAAAATCCTGGCTTTTCACTTTATGTTCATGCTTGAGGCACTACCCAGTTGCTGCTAATGTTAATGGGGCTGCCTTTAACTTACGTTAGATGTGCTTTGGTTTTTACTGGCCACCCCTGCCCACTGCATTTGGGCACCACCACTTCTTACTGTGTGACTGACTGCCATCAGGTGAAGCCAGAGTTCAAGACCCATGCATTCCCATGTCTGTCCTTGAGTCATTTGCCAGCTCTGTGGAAGCATCAGGATGGCCTTCTCGGAAAGGGCAAGCATTGGTATTCATTTAAACTTAAAGGTATTGAGGAAATTGAAGGAACTTCAAGGGTGGTTTTTGAAAAAATTAGTTACTAATTATAGGTAAAGAAGTGTGGAACTGCAGTCGAAATGTTTGAAGAGCTTTTCCTTCACTTTGAACATAAAATTCGAATCTAAAAAGCTCCAAAGTCAAGGTGTTTCTTAAAGAAAGAATCTGGTGGTAGTGTAAATGAGGAGTGAAGAAAAAAACACCTGTGTGTTTACCTCCAGATACACAGCTGATTTGGTCTTGGGGAAAAAAGTTTGATATAATAGATTTCTATTCTGAGAAATTAGAAGTATATTTGGGGCTTAGTGATATGGGATAAAAATATAATTATTTTCGGTCATAGGCATTAATACATCAGTATTTCCTATGTATTCTTCAGTTCTCCTTGATAACAAGTAGAGAACGTCATAAAATATTGATTCACATCTGTCCATTTTTTTTATTGCAGCTTAGATTGGCCCCTTCTTCCTCCGATAAAGAGAGGTCAGTCAGGCAAATTAGAAGATTAGAATTCCTGTTTGAGTTGGAGAACCTTTCTTGTCTGCTACCTAATTTGTCAGGACCATAAAGTGCCATAAAAATAAATCTTTATAGTCATTTTGGCAGCATCTAAAAGGAATGTAAGAGTATGAGACTTATTTAATAGCATTCTGGTATCATGCAGTGTCTGTACTTCTTAAATAGTATTTACTTGATATTGGGGAAATTTCCTCCTCAGTGTTAAAGGCCACTGCTAAGCACATTTTCCTAAGTAAGCATATATAGAAAGAAGCTTTCCAAAATCAGGCTTATGCACAGACCTTTTCTCTTCCTCTGCCTCATCCTTCCATAGTCATTTTCAGTAATCTTGGGGCATTCAGAAATGTGTCACAATGACTTGTAGTGTGGGGAGGTCCAGATACGCTAAACAACCTGGAACGGTCTGGCACAATGAAGAATTGTCCTGCCCCAAATGCCGGTAGTATCCTGTAGCTGTCTTCTTCCTCCTCATTGAGTCACACTGAATAAAATCACAAAAGGGGGTCCTTTCCTTCCCAGATTTCCAGCTCACCTTAATGTTGCCATTTCCAAGTGATGGAGGAGTAACTTTTTCTACTGCTTTTCTTCTTGGCTCTTTGGTTACTGATTTTCTGCATTCCTGGCATGTAGGTAGCTAAAAACCTGGGTGTTATGATTAACACCTCACATAACTTTAGCCTAAATGGAACAGAATCTATGACAAGCAACAATGATGCTAACTGCCTTTGCATTCTAATTGTGTAATTTCCAGAGGTGAATGAGCTCTTGCAGGTGAGTTTCTCCAGCTGTGAGATGATCACCTATTACTTTTTCATGCCTGATCTTTACCCTTCAGAAGGAAGACTTAAATTCATTTGAAGGAGGGAAGTAGTAAAGGTCACTTTCAGTTTGTTCGTGCTCACTGGGATGCTGTCAACAATATTTTGCTTTTGGAGAAATAACATGTATTTGTTTTTAAAAATAAGACATTTTCCTCTTTTTACTCAGACTTGGTAAATGTTGTCTTGCTTGCATTATGTAAACACTCTGGATGCTGCATCCTCCGTGGATTCTCTTGTATCTTTTCATTTGTTCATTGATTAAGAAATTACTACACAGCATGGGAACTTCTTTGAACCATTCCGAGATTATTATGTATTGTTAATTTTTTCCCCTGACATTTACCACATACCATGACGTAATACTAGTAACCACTGTCTGAACATGAAAGGGGCTGCTTGAAAATTTGAGAATTATATAGATTGTCATCTATGGGGAAGAAATAGAAAGAATTAAGCTAGCCACCTGCATCCCTTTCAGTGCTAAGTTTTCAGTGGCTCTGTAGGTGGTTAGATAAGCCTCATTTTTCCAAGATACAGTCCTTCTTTTATAGCCCAGATGTAAAAGAAGAGATGACTAAGTGGAAATTAAAAAAAAAAAAAGCAAAAGAAAAGCTTTAATAAGGAATAAAATAAAGTGTTCAATAACCAAAGCTAAATATAAATGATTATCTGGGGGAAATTTACAAGTCACAGACTGTCTACGGAGGGGAAAAAAAGATAAATCACCCTTCAACATATGAAAAGATGCTCAACTTTTATTCATAATAAGAAAAATACTTGACTTCCTACTAGTAAGGATAAAAGAAGAAAAAGAATGTTTTCAAATTTTTAAAAAGAGAAAAATACAAATTAAAACTGCACTAAAAAATCATTTCTTACCTATCAGATGAACAATTCAAAAGCTTGAAAATATACTGTTGGCAAGGCTACAAGGAAACGAGCACTCTCATCCATTGCTTACAGCGAGATCCCTATAGGAAGGAATTTGGCAATATCTATCAGAGCTACATGCACATTTACCTTTTTACCCAGCAGTCCCAGTGCTAATAATTTATCTTAAGATGTACTATCATACATGTGACCAAAATGCACACAGTTATTCATAGTGAAATTTTGGAAAGAACCTAACTACTTAGCCATAGGAGATTGGTTGAATAAATTTCGGGACATCTGCAGAAGAGAATAATCTATGCAGCTTTAAAATAGTGAGGAATAGCTCTATGACCTGATATAGAATGATATCTAGAATATGTGTAAGTGAAAAATGCAAGCGTAAAAGAGTGCTTATAGCCTGCTTGTGTACAAAGGTGAATTTTATACATAGCTGCTTGTACACATATGTTTGCTTACTAAAACACACACGCATACACAGAGTAATCCAGAAACTGGTGAGAATAGTTAGAGCATGTAGATGGAAAAATGGAGAGTGTGGGGATAGCAGTGAAGCTCTTCTATCTTTGTTATATAGTTTCAAGTTTTGAACCATTTATGTATTTTACATATTCAAAATATACAGTGACAAAAAGGGTGAAAGAAAAATCAAGCCCTAAAATTGAATGCAAGAAACAGTTGAACCAACTGTGTAACAGCAACATTGGTAACATACACACACACACACACATACACACACACACACACACACACACACACACACACACACACTTCAAATAACTGTAACACCGAACTTCTCACTCACTGCCCACCTTTAGTGGTTTATATTCTAACGACAGAGAGTTGCTAAGGAATGTTGAACTTTACCTGAGTAATTGACAGTGGCACTAGTAATTCTGAAACTGTTTTGTACATTTTATAGTCTGGAACAATTTAGTAACCAAATTGCAGAACCAGGGTCTGTGCTGATGCAAAGGGAGATAGAGATGTGAAGTGGCGGTGGTGGGAAGAAACATTCCAGGGGTGGATTTGGATTGATAAAAAATCATGACTTCTTGAAAATGTGTATTCCCTGGCTCTGCTTACAGTGTTGTTACATTGACACTCAATGGCAATGAGCACACATAGCACCAGATTTTACTCTGTAAATTCCATTCCCAGGCTAAAAGGAGCCAGGGCTCCTTGGACAAAAAGTTTATTTCAGGACAGAGGCATAAAAGATGCAAGATGGGTCTAGGGCATCTTGTGGTGCCAGAACCCAAGTAAGGAATTGAAAAAACAAGGATGACCTGATGTAAGAGATAAACGGTTATGAAAGGCTTCTGTCAAATCAGGGGCAGTCTGAGCATCACGAAAAACAATGGTGGTATGGATGTAAGTGCAGAATACCAACAAGCCCTCATTCCATAGTAATAGTCACAGTAAGAAAAGGGGGAGTGGGCAAGAAGCGAAAGCTCAAGTGGGCAGAAGAGTGCCGGCTGACAAATGCAGCAAGAATAATATTAGAAAATCACCAGTTTGTGACCCCTGTTACAATAATTAATTCAAGCAAGGATCACTTGTGGATGTCAGATCGCTGAGTGAAAGGATGTTTGAGGATTGGAAATTCAGTCTGATGGTATTTTCCCCACATGATACTTACTAATTAATTATACAGGGGGGAGGTGCCCTGATAAGAGAGCGCTCTGGTGAGTACCCCTTAGCTAAATGATCAGATTTAGTGTTTTCTATAACCAGACAGCTAATGTGTTCCTTCTGGTACATGCAATGCAGTGAAAAATGCACAGCATCCTTTGTTCAGACTCTGCCAAAAATGTTTAACCTGAGTCTGATAATCAGAAACCAGACAAGTTAGAACGTAGGACATTCTCCACAGCAGTTGACCAGGACTCTTCAAAAATGGAAAGGTCATGTAAGACCAAAACCAAAAAATGGGAGGACCATTCTAGATTGGGGTTGACCAACAAGACGTGACAGTGCAGTGTACTGGCCTTGACTGGACCCCAGATTGTTTAAAATAATACAGCTGTCAGGACATTCGGGGAATAACAAGGAACTTTTGAATTTGGACTACATTTTAACTGATTTTACTGAATCAATATTAAAATTCTTGGGTGTAAAAAAACATTGTTAAAAATATTTCCAATCACTTTCTGGAAATATTTTAAATTGAGAAGTCCACATAAAGTATTTTATGTATAATTTAATTTTTATTTAACTACATAGAATGAAGTTTTGTAAAGCAGAGCTTTCCAATAGAAACATAATGTGAGCCACATATGTAAGTTTAAATTATAGAATGCACATTTTAAAAAGTAAAAAGAGATGAAATTAATTTTAACTAAAATTTTATTTAAGCCAATATATCCAAAGTTGTATTTCAACATATAATCAGTATTAAAAGTTACTAGTGAGACATGTTACTTACTTTCTTAAGTATTCATTCTTCAAAATTCAGTGGGTATTTTACATTTATTATAAAATAACTTGAATTGCCCTCTAAATTAGAGGACAGATTTTCAGCAGAAACGGTCAAGCTCTATTTAGATTTTATAAAATTTTCAGTTGACAAAGTAGCTATGTATTCAAATTGTTTCAAACATACTTAAGAGTTATCCAATGACTGAATCAATAATCACTTTTTAAGTTTAAATTAAGTAAGATAGACATTCATTTCCTTCATTATACTAGCAATATTTTAAGTGACTATCATATTGGATATCATACTGGATAATAGCACAGTCCAAAGTTGTTATGGATCACTGATATGATTTGGCTCTGTGTCTCCACCCAAATCTCATGTCAAATTGTAATCCCCACAGGTCAGGGGAGGCAGCTGGCAGGGGGTGATTGGATCGTGGGGGCAGATTTCCCCCTTACTGTTCTCATGATAGTGAGTGAGTTCTTAGAAGATCTGATGGCTTAAAAGTGTGGCACTTGCCCCCCTTGCTCTCTCTGTCCTGCTCGCCATGTGAGATGTACCTTGCTTCCCCTTCACCTTCTGCCATGATTATAAGTTTGCCTCCCCAGCCACATGGAACTGTGAGTCAATTAAACCTCTTTTCTTTATAAATTACTCAGTCTCAGGTAGTTCTTTATAGCAGCTTGAAAATACAGTCACTTAAATAAGCCAATACCATTTATAGGTTTATGTCATTTTGCATAATTGTATCTATTCCAGGGATCCATGGATAAAGGCTCTGCAGGATTCTGGTGGGGAATTGTTAATAAGGCTGAGCTGTAAAAGCCAGGGCACCCCCAGAAAATTGGAGCTAAGGTCAAGAGTCCAACAGAATGTAGGGTGGTCAGAGCAGAGCTGCTGGGCATTGCAGCCTTTAGGTCTTCTGCTTCTTTGCACTGGAACATGTTGACAACTAGGCAAATCTTGTTTATTAGTTATTTTTAAATAAATCTTGTTTATTATTTATTTTTAATATTTAAAAATAATGAACTTTATTGCTATTTGTTGAGTCTGCATTGAATCCTTTATTCAAGTAGAACCAGAGTTGTATACCACACGGGATACTTAAATTTAAAAGGGAAAAAGAAGAATATGTTGATCAGATTTGAATGCAGAGACTGTGCTCTTGGCTTGTGCTTCCTAAGCAGTGACTACATTGAATATACTCTCTCAGTTGCACCAGATTTACCTGTTGCCCTCTGCTGACTACTCTGTAAATGGTTTATAGGCAAAGCTTCATTGTAGTATGAAACTTCATTTTATTTTTAAAAACCTTTCTTTGTTGTCTAGAGCCTGTGTGGTGCCCATATCTCCTTGTCCCAAGGGCCTCCCTTGCCTTGAAAGCCTTCTTATTACACCAGCCTTGGAATGGACAGTATTCTTTGGACATTTCTCATGTGTAAGTTTTTTCATTTTTCTTTTTCTTTCATAATTTACTTGGGGTTGAAGGACACCCATGAAAGTCAGCATGGCCTATACTCCAGGATTTAAAGGGAATGGAGCCTTTAAAGCCAAGAGACACTACAGAATTGCCAGGCTGCCTCTGGCTTCCATCTCTCAGGAGCTTTGTGGAAGTGTGGGTCAGTGAGGAGCTGTGAGGGCGTGTATTGCTCTCCAGTGGCTGTGTGCTTATCTTATGGTCTGAACATGGATGTGTCGTGATGACAAAAAGGTTGCACGTGAAGAGGGCAATGGAAGCCAGGGGAATTTGGAGCCAGGCCCATGCTTTTCAAAAGCAGCATCAACCATTGTGGAAGACAGTGTGGCAATTCTTCAAGGATCTAGAACTAGAAATACTATTTGATCCAGCAATCCCATTACTGGGTATATACCTAAAGGATTATAAATCATTCTGCTATAAAGACACATGCACAAGTATGTTTATTGCAGCACTGTTCCCAGTTGCAAAGTCTTGGAACCAACCCAAATGTCCATTAGTGATAGACTGGATAAAGAAAATGAGGCACATATATACCGTGGAATACTATGCAGCCATAGTATGGCTGCATGGATGAAACTGGGAACCATCATTCTCAGCAAACTAACACAAGAAGAGAAAACCAAACAGCACATATTCTCACTCATAAGTGGAAGTTGAACAATGAGAACACATGGACACAAGGAGGGGAACATCTGGGCCTATCGAGGAGTGGAGGGCTAGGGGAGGGATAACATTAGAAGAAATACCTAATGTAGATGATGGGGTGATGGGTGCAGCAAACCACCATGGCACATGTATACCTATGTAACAAACCTGTATCTTCTACCCATCTACCCCAGAACTTAAAGTATAATAATAATTTTTAAAAAGCAGCATAATTAGCTTCAGGGGTATACTTTGTCTTACAAATCTCAATATTTGACTCATTGCAAAAAAATTCACACAAACTATTATTAGTGATTATTAATTAAATTCACAAATATTACTGAACTCCTGCCATGTGCAGCATGGATTGAGGGTTTAAAGATAATGCCGGAAGTATCTGTTCTCCAAGCACTGTCTCCTCAGAATATTCATTCTGCAGAGCTCAGTGAATGAGCAGATCCCTTTAGCAATTGCTAAGTCCTTCATTCAAAGAAATCTAAACTTGATAGATTTTAAAGCCTGCTAATAAATTTCCTGGTTTCTTGAAAGCTAAGGAGACTCTCTTTACTTGTTTTGTTTTTTTTGACTCAATAAGATAAAAGCAGATATTAAAGGTGATTAGTGGGGTGCTGTGTAGATTTTTGTTAATTTGGTCTATAACCAGGTTTTTAACCAAGAACTACAAAGAAGGTTATCTCTGTATTAACATGACTTTTTTCAGGTCAAGAAATACATGATTTTAAGTGAAGAGATAATGAACTCATTCAAAATCTTTTCTGTGCAGTGACTATCCAGAAAATGAAGAAATAAAGAATCTCCTCCAAGAACAGTTGAATTCATTGTCTAAGTAAGCATTCCATGTTTTATTAGAAGATAGTAACATGAGAAAGAAAAATATAATTACTTTTCAAAATTAAAATAAGTTATGTTTTAGAAAATATTAGTGGCCCAAGAAGAGACTAGTCTGTTTGCAGAGGTTTGCTTCCCTTTAGAGCCTGTGTTTTGCAGAAAAAGTACTTATTCAGTAGTTATAGTGACAGAGCATCTGCCTTCACCAGATTCATGAGTACCAGCTGCTCTGGTCTCACATCAGGGCAGACTGGATGCTGCAGTGTGAGCATGCTTATAGCTCAGCCTGCCACTACCATAAACCTCCATGGGCCAGGCGCGGTGGCTCAAGCCTGTAATCCCAGCACTTTGGGAGGCCGAGGCGGGTGGATCACGAGGTCAAGAGATCGAGACCATCCTGGTCAACATGGTGAAACCCCGTCTCTACT
>NW_016107711.1:553313-613820 GCF_001604975.1 Cebus imitator
AGACAGGATTTCAAGTTAACTCATTTCTTTTAAGGGTTTTTAGTTACAAACACTTAGATTTTAGAAAATTGTATCAGTTCATTCTTTAGATGTAACTTAAAATAATTTTGAGAGTAGTAATAACAAATTGGGAAAAAATCAAATTGCATTTTAAATGTGAGATCTAGGCTTTCTCTCTGGAAAGCACTTCCTTCTACAGCTTTTTAAAATATGTGTTTTAAAATATCAGATGCAAACTGCATATATTTAAATATACCAATAAATTATATTTAAAAGCAACAACCTGTATATCCTGACTTACAGTAGAGTTTGTCACTTATAAAAAAGACTCCACTTCCCACAGAATAAATAGCGCATTACTTTCATACCTTATCTAGCCAGTTATCCCAGAGGAACTTCTTACTAATGTGAATCACTGGCCCACATTGAAAGGTGTGCTAATGTCAAACCAGGTAAACAATTGTTCTTAACACAGAACGGAAAGATGTTGAGGTCTGAAAGGGTCCTGTGCAGTCAGGCCCCTGTACTGTAGGAGACCCCGTAGCAGGCTGGAAAACTTGCTACCTCCCCCTTTCACCCTGCCAGGCTCCATGCCAGTGTCCCAGTAGATATGTGTCAGCACTCTCTTCCAGTCCCTCAGTCTACTCTAGGAAGCCATCCAGGCCCAGGTGTTCTGTGAGTGCAGTCGAAACTTTGCTTCATCCTTGCCAGGCTCTATGGTGATGAATCGGAGCTGCACTTCTGGACAGTTGCTGCCCACTACCTACACAGCTTATCCCAGGAAAAGTCAGCTAGCACAACCGCTTTTAAAGAAGCTGCTCCTCGGGACAAATTGAGCAACCCACTGGATATATGCTATGATGTGCTCTGCGAAAATGCCTACTTTCAGGTAGTCCACTTCACATAGCAAAACCTTTCAAGCTGTCACCTTGATTACTTATATCTTTGTCAGTATCTTAAACTTGGGAAACTTTCTTTTTTTTTTTTTTTTTTGAGTCAGAGTTTCGCTCTTGTTACCCAGGCTGGAGTGCAATGGCGCAATCTCGGCTCACCGCAACCTCCGCCTCCCGGGTTCAGGCAATTCTCCTGCCTCAGCCTCCTGAGTAGCTGGGATTACAGGCATGCGCCACCATGCCCAGCTAATTTTTTGTATTTTTAGTAGAGACAGGGTTTCACCATTTTGACCAGGATGGTCTCGATCTCTTGACCTCGTGATCCACCCGCCTCGGCCTCCCAAAGTGCTGGGATTACAGGCGTGAGCCACTGCGCCCGGCCAAACTTGGGAAACTTTCAAACTAAGTTACTGTTCAGTAATAGAAATAAGCTCTTGAAAATTATCTGGGTGTGATGGCGCATGCCCGTAGTCCCAGCTGCTCAGGAAGCTGAGGCAGGAGAATCCTTGAACCCAGAAGGCTGAGGTTGCAGTGAGCTGAGATAGCACCACTGCACTCCAGCCTGGGCAACAGAGCAAGACACAGTCTCAAAAAAAAAAAAAAAAAAAGAAGGAAAAGAAAGAAGCCCTTGATACATTTGCATTAAAAAAAAGCCTGATTGAAGATTTGAAAAGCTCATAAACAATTACTGAGTTTTTTACCAAACATTAAAGTTTTATTATTAAACAGTCTTAATTTTTTAATTTGTCTTATATTTTTAACTTAGGTTCATTTTAATTCTGTCATTAATTTTCTATAAATAACATATACTTTATCCATTTGATTTGAATTTGCCATTCACATCATAATTTCTTTAACCTCCTGAAGAATACTTCAATGCACATAGGTTTTTTATCCAGTTCTACTTAAGTGCCAGTTTCTGTAGGCAGGCAGGTATGCATGCAAGTGTTAATATCTATCAACATTTTTTCTTTTCAAATTCTTATTAAATTTTTGGAGTTCTATAAAGTTGATTATCTAATAACCTGAAAAGTCAAAGATCATTTTATTAAATGGTCTTATTAAGTACAGTAAAATTTAAATAATTCCAAAGTCTTATAATCCAGGCTAAATTTTTCTTCTTTTCTGATTCTAGAAGTTTCAGCTGGAAAGGGTTAATCTACAGGAAGTGAAACGGTCAACGTATGATCATACAAGGAAGTGTACAGACCAGCTACTACTCTTGGGTCAGGTATGTTCAATTTTTATGACTCTTTTCTGCTTCATGAAATTGCTAATTAGTATTTCAGAGCAATGGATCTATATGTATACATCATAATATTTTCCTCTCGAATGTACCTCGTTCCCTATAGTCAGTTTAGGCTTTCTTTCAAAATAATACCAATAAACCTAATAAGAAAGTAAAAACATATGGTCAACCAGCTTGTAATTTAGGCCTCTATACAGTGAAGCCGAGCTATTTGTTTTGTTTTGTTTCTGTATCTGAATTGACTGGTGCAAAGCTGAAATAGGCAATTACTCAAGTACCTAGATACACCAGACTCTGGCTTTATGTTTGTCTCAAAAGAGTAGTGTAGCACTTCTGTTTAATTTTTGTGTTTATAAACAAAATATTCAATTACATTTTTCGAAAATGAATGTCTTCCTTTAGTTTTCCACATTATGAATTTTAAAAAGTTATGTTGAAGGAAAACGTTCTCATAATTAGAAAAACCGTTTCTCTTATTAGACAGACAGAGCTGTGCAGCTGCTGTTGGAAACAAGTGCCGATAACCAGCATTATTACTGTGATTCACTGAAAGCCTGTTTGGTCACTACTGTCACCTCGTCAGGCCCCTCTCAGAGCACCATTAAGTTGGTGGCAACCAATATGATTGCCAATGGCAAATTGGCAGGTAAGGCACACTTGGTATATTTGTCATCTTTCTGAAAAATAAGACCTTGTTCCCAGCAAAGTATTTGATTAGTAGGGACATTTCTTTCTTTTTTTACATATGCTGAAGAAAAATTCTTGCTACCTATATATATCAGATGACTATAAAACCAGAACCAATTGTTCACACTTTTCAGAGTGAAAGAGGGCACTGTTAATTGCTGAGATCATAGGCGTAAATCTGACGAGCCTAGGCAAACCAGAGCAGTAAAACCTGTGACAGAGCTGTGCTTTCCCTGCTATTCTCCAGACTGTATGGTGCTTCCTACCCTGGTTAATTGAGTAATAACAACTAACAAAAAACTCTTAATATTATGTTTTAAAATTTAAGTCAAGAAGGTCTTCAGTAGGTATAAAGTGTGCAAGACTAGATGAAGTCAAATGGGATTTAATTTTTTAATGACTTCTCAAAGAAGGAGCTGCAGTGTCACTTGAGGGCTGCACTTTTGTCTTTCAGAGGGTGTTCAGCTGCTCTGCCTGATAGACAAGGCTGCGGACGCCTGCCGCTACCTGCAGACGTATGGCGAATGGAATCGGGCCGCGTGGCTGGCGAAAGTAGGTGGTTCCAGATTTCAGTAGGTGCCCTCAACATTGGGGATAGAAAGCTCAGTCTTGAGCTTTGGACTTAGAAGCATTTTTGGCCTGCAAAGCTGCTTTGCAAATATTTTCTTGCAGCCTTCATCCTCTTCCTGTTATTTATGAGTGTAAATTGCTTTACTTATTTAAAAATGGATCTTGCATTGGCAGCAGTTAAGTAAAAGCAGCTGCCTCCTTTTCCTGCTGGGTTCTGAGCCTAAACTACATTCCAGAGGTGTACCAGGCCCCTGGTCCTGTAGGCTCAGACTGTTATCATTCATGGTGTGCAGGAGCTTCAGGTCAGTGTGCTGGTCAAACAGAGCCTGGCCTATATTTCCTAGGGACAGATCTCACTTCAACTGAAGTATTATTTTTTCTTTATAGAGCGCAGGATGTTTTTGTTGTTAACACGGGCGTCTTTCTCAGGTCCGTTTGAATCCTGAGGAGTGTGCTGATGTTTTAAGGCGGTGGGTTGACCACCTTTGTTCTCCACAAGTCAATCAGAAATCAAAGGCTCTCCTGGTCCTCCTCTCTCTGGGCTGCTTTTTCAGTGTGGCAGAGACGCTTCACAGGTAAACCAAGAGTACACACGGGCTGCTCGGGACTGCCCGTGAGCAGCCACTTTATGTCCTCTAGTGGTTGGTTCTAGCAGGTGATGGTACTCAATGTGTGAAGTGAAAGGAGAAGTATGCATTTCAGGTTTGTCAGAAAACCTAAAGGAGAATGGAACTGTCCACGTTCATTACATGGTCTAGGAGCTATGATCGTTTCCTACTAATATGCTGGTCAAACCTAACTGGCACCTAGTAAAAAGGAATTTAAAAGTCTTCAGAGAATTGGGGTCCATTTTGCTTTGACTAGAGCAACTGAGAGGAGGCCCAGAGAGCAGGAGGAGAGGTGACAGAAGGCATGATGAAGGGGAGATGTCCCATCTGAAAATCTGGAAGAGGAGCAACCATCACTAATTGTGGGACATTTCATTTATTCAAAACTGAGGGAGGTACATTGGGAAATATGACAAAAGATTACTTGTCAACTATGGACAGTGGGTGCATGGGCACTTGTCACATCTCTAGACTTTCGTGTATTTAATCTATTTCACAAACTTTTAAGTATTAATTTTTTAAAGCTTGGGTTTAGAGATGTGAGTATTCTTCCCTCCTTTTTTTTTAATAAACCAGGGCTTAGAAAAGTGCTTGTATCTTATGCAGTGCGTGTATTTTATGCAGGGAAAATGTGTACATGTCTTTATACAGAAATATACCCTTCGATGGTGCTGGCCACCAGTGACATAAATCACAAAGCGTAACTCTTGTTTTGTTCTGTTGAGCAGCATGAGATACTTTGATAGAGCGGCCTTATTTGTGGAAGCTTGCCTTAAGTACGGAGCATTTGAAGTCACTGAGGACACAGATATCCTTTGCGACGTTGTTTATAGTGACAAGGAAAAAAGTGGCCTGCATGGGTTTTGGAATTTCTCTTAGTTGTGCTGCCTGGACAGGAGCTATATTATATTGTGAAAGATCCATGTTCTGATTTTCTGATTCACCAAAGCCAGAAAAGAGGGAGAAATTGGAGGAGAAAAAATCAGAAAAGAAGGTGGCTGCACCACCGGCATCAACTCTGACTAGGATGGAGGTAAGCAGGAAGGACTGTGGAGAACAGGGCCCCCAAGTCTTGTTTGAACTTAAAAAGAAGATGAAGGAATGATTTGGGAAACAGGTAGAAGGACCTGGTACTTTCAAATAGTACTTGTTCAAGACCAGGCATTCCATAGAATAAACTGTATATATTTATCTAGAAAAAATATACTGGAATAACTAAAAAAAAGACTCCCATGATCACCCCTAGTGACAATATAAAACGGAACAAAATTACAGCACTTGAACAGGGATATTGCTCAGGCCAGCCACTCTGATCCACCCACCAGATCAGCCAGGGCATTTTGTTTCTTCTAAATGTCACTTGAGCACATCAATTTCTTTGAAAAGAATGAACTTGAGAATGCCGCTCCCGGGGCAGTGCTTGCGTGGCCCTGCTGCTGCTCACTGTACTTCGCTTCCAGGAACCTTGGTTTTAAGCTCTCATGTCTGCATGGCAGGTACTTGGTTATCTCTCTCTCTCTCTCTTTCTCTCTCACTCTTTGTGTGTTTATAATTTCTTTTTTTAAAAGAAAATTAAACTAAAACTAAACTAAAAACATTTGTTTTTATTTTTTTGAGGCAAGGCCTCAGTCTTCTGCCCGGGCTGGAGTATAGTGGCATGATCATGGCTCACTCCAGCCTCAACTTCTTGGGCTCAAGCAATCCTCCCACCTCAGCCTCCCAAGTAGCTGGGATTACAAGTGTACACCACCATGCCTGGCTGTTTTTTTCTTTGGTAGAGACGGAGTCTTACTCTGTTGCCCAGGCTGATCTTGAACTCCTGGCTCAAGCGATCCTCCCACCCTGGCCTCCCAAAGTACTGGGATTACAGGCACAAGCCACCCAGCCCTCCACTAAAAGTTTTAAAAAATTAAAGTCTGAGCCTACTCAAGATCATATATACCTAGTCATTGGGAAGGTGACTGGTTCAGTGTATCCATTTTGAAGCTCAAAGCATCAGCACAGAGTACCCAATAGGCTCTTTAAAAAAAAAAAAAAAATTAAAGAAACACCAGGACAGGGCTTTCTAAAACGCAACATCCAGATATATGGAACTTTGAGAAATAAATATCTGCCCCCAGGCTGCCAGCGTGTCAGACTTTCAAAGGGAATGAGGATATGTGCAGGTTAAGTTTCTCTTATCATTCATCTTCCAGTCTTTTGAGTATAGGTTATGGGAGGATGTTGGTTGGGTTCTCTGGAAGGAGAAGCTATGGACTCAGCTGGTGTGAAAAGTGGTAATGGCACAGTCTGAGACATGGCCTCCGATAGCCGGAATCACCCTCCGCCTGCGAAGAGGCTGCTGTGTTCATCCTGTGCTGCCCGCTGTGGACGCCAGGTCCCTTCTGAGCAGCCAGCAGAGCAGAGGCGACTCATCCTTCCTGCCTCTGGGAGCCCGTGGGGAAGCCTCATCACAGCCCTTTTTATTCTTCTTTTCCTTAACTATGGTTTACAGAAACTCATCACTGCTATATATGCAGATTATGCCCGGAGTTTGAAGAACCTCGGTTTTAAGCAGGGAGCAGTTCTCTTTGCTTCAAAAGCTGGAGCAGCTGGAAAAGACTTACTGAATGAGCTTGAGTCCCCCAAGGAAGAACCCAGCAAAGAGTGACAGCTTAATAAATGCCAGGGAATCTGATGGGGAAGGCAGTGTGGTCTGGCTGTGGTCACCATCACAGTCCAGGATGACGAGGAGTACAGGATCCTGTGAGCTGTTTCACCACTTTTCTAAGGCGATGTGTGCCTAAATGCATGGGAGCATCTGTGTTGGTCTCAGAAAGAATGTGAATGCTTACGATTTTGAAAGTCCGTCGTATTTTATACTTTTGGAGAGTCCCTGGAAATACTTTTTAATTTTTTTAAACTTAAAATTCAAGAGACGGAAGCACTTTTCTCATTGACTAAATGTAAAGATGTTTGAGAAACCTGTAGTAAATGAAATGTGTGTGATGTTTTCTCAAATATATGCTGCACCTGTACTTATATACAGTCTTTCAAGATACAAACAGGGCAGAAACATTTAATCTAATATTAACAATAGCTTACCAAAGCAATTTTTTGTTTTCTTATCTTGAAAACACAGAACTGTTAATTCCTTGGTTTAAGCAGTTGCTAAGTTTTGTAATTTCAGGCTTAGAGGCTCATAAGAGGTTTTAAGATTTCTGTTTAGTTCAGTAGGTGAGGTCTTTGATATTTTGACTTTTAACTCCTTTTATGATACATCGCAATAACCTCATTTTTGAAGTCTTTGTACTTTAATGTTCTCTCTGTTCTAATAGTTGAAATATGAGATGTAACTGTTGTAAATTATTGCTGAAAACATAAATGTCTGTAACTTACAAAAATGATAAATACAAAATTCCTTCCAGGCCTCTGTGTTCTCTGCATTGCTGTGCACGAGGCCAGGTGATATGCTGGCTCCTCAGGAGTCATCTGGTCGCCCAGCCTTCAAAGTCTGGCTGCTCCTGCTGTATCCAGAGAAGCCTGTGTGTGGGAATCCCATGGGTGCAACACAGGGCAGGAAGGACACCCGCACCTCGAGCAAGTCTACCTCTGAGTCCCTGAGTGGGAACGTGGCTTAGCTCTTGGCTCTTGGAGATGAGGGAGTGAGCATTTCCGTCTTTCTCCTCCTGAGCCAGCTGGGTGACACATCATACCCACCAAGAGGTACAATTTTTAAAGAGAAGCATAGCCTCTTTCTACCCTTAGATCAATTAGTCTGATACCCTCTGCCAAGGAACTGAGCTCCATGGAAAGGAAGGCCTGTCCCAGGAATATGTGTTCCTAGCTCAGTGCTTTGGCGAGCAGTTCTAGAAGAAATCCAGGATCCATTATTGGTCCCGTCCTGGCTCATGTTACCTGCCCTTTCTTTGCCTCGCATGCTGCAGTAGACTTCCTTAAGGCCACGGCAAACACAGCTTTCTTTACATTGTTTATTATGTGTCCAGATTTCTTTATTCAACCATTGTCTTAGCTTGGGCTGTTATAACCAAATGCATAGACTGAGTGGCCTAAACAACAGACATTTATGTCTCATAGTTCCAGAGGCTGGAGGTCTGAGACAAAGGTGCCAGATTTGTTCCCGGTAAGGAACTTTCTGGCTTGTAGAGTGCTGCCTTCCTACTGTGTTCTCATGTGGCCTTTCCTCTTTGTGTTCACATGAAGCAAGGGCGCTCTCTCTCTTCCCCTTATAAAGGCCCTAATCCCATCATGGGGTCAACCTCAACCTAGTTACCTCCAAAACGCAGAACCCTCAAATACCATCATACTGGAGGGTAAGGCTTCAACATATGAATTACCAAACTTAGTAAGCAGAGAGAAAGAAGAAACTTTATGCCAGAGGAGTACATTCTGAAAAATGAATATGCTTTGGATTTAAGGCCAAGGAATAGATAATAAGGCATTGCCTGGGTCTGGGCACGGCAGCTGGGTGTGAACACGGTGAGCAGACAAGGTCCAGAGACAGTTTGTGTCACAGCTGGCTAGCATAGCAGTTAGGACTCCCGTGGGGACACAGAGACCAAGCCTATATTGAGACACAACTGAAAGTCCCCTTACAAACAGAACATGTGATCTGTCCAGTGTTATTCATGGTCACAGAGCTGAAAACTGCCATACTCACCTCCATCAAGCATTAGAAAGCAAGAACTCAAGAAGTGTGGATCGTTTTCACGTTTAGCCTTTCTAAATATCTTTTCATGAAAGGCTGTTAAGAACGTGTGTAGTCAGTGCACTAATGAGGTGGCTTCACAGGCTGAAACCAGCAGCGGAAATGGGGAATAAGACTGAGAATGACTTCAGGGCAGCAGCCCCCGCCCCAGTGCCAGCCCCCACAGAAGCTGCTGGGCCCGGCCTGGGCCCTTCCCTTTGTCACAAAGCCCGGGTGGGGGTGGAGGAGTTGCTCTGGAGGTGGGGGCTTCTTCAGGAAGAAGGCCGGGTGGTGGGTGGTGGGTGCTTCCTCTTGGCTGGTCTCGGAGCTGTTTGCTCACTGTTCCTTTTTTCCTACTCTGTTACTAATGAAATTTTCTGCCAAATGTGTCTGGCTGCCCCACCACGGTCCTGCTCTAGGTCTAATCATTGCTTTGGACATGGTAGCAGGACATTTTGTTCTTTCAAAATAGATAATGGAACAGATTCATACAAACCTCATGTCCCTCTCACACAGGTACCTGATCGGAAAGTCTCAACATACAGACACAATTAAATACAAAAACAGTTTCTCTCTCATCTGTTTGTTTCCTGGAGGCTTCCTCTTGCATGAGGATGGTGTTAGCTTTCAGTGAATCCTGAGCTCTGACTACCGTTGATACTCCATTCTCAGCCACAGGATGTGACTGAAGTAAAGCATTCAGCCACAAACTTGTAATTGTGCTGCTGAAATAAGAGGTCCACGCAGGAATGGCATACAAGGAAGAATGTTCTAGGCAATGGGGCCGTTTCTCTGGGAGCCTGCTCGAGATGATTTTGACTGACTCAAAATGACTTGTGAATGAAAGAACCCTTTTAATTAAAATGTAACAGCAGTTTTGATAGATTACATGCTGCTGCCACCTTAAAAGAAGGAAAGAGGAGCTGGGCTTTTGGAAGGCACTTCTGAAAACTGCTGGAATCCAATGAGATGGCTGGTCGAAGAAGAAATCCAGAGAGCAGACTACTGCCTCCCTGCCTTGCGTTTCCTGCAAGAGTCCTGCACGTTTTCTTTCCTTCCACATCTGCTTGGTCAGTAGCGCAGCACACATTCAAAATAACCCGGGAAAGCCCCACTTTTCTCCTGCTCAGGATGCAAGTGACTCAGGCTCTCACAAGAAGTCCCTACGGGCAGCTCATGCCTAAAAACGCCAAATAAACGCCACTCCCACCTTATTTTCTTTCAAAAACATTGTGAAATATGACTTAAACTATGTCCTAAGTATGAAAGAAAGAAGGACATTCTGGGTTCCACAGGTGACCTGGCTTGATTTTTAGCTTTCCCATCTTCCATATTTATAGTGAGCAAAGCCAAAGACTATTAAAGATGCTCAAATTAGCCGGGCATGGGGGTGGGCACCTGTAATCCCAGCTACTCGGGAGGCTGAGGCAGGAGAATCGCTTGAATCTGGCAGAAGGAGGTTGCAGTGAGCTGAGATTGTGCCATTGCACTCTAGTCTGGGCAACAAGAACAAAACTCCATTTCAAAAAAAAAGAAAAAAGATGCTCTGATGGGCTGCTTCAGAAAGACAAGATTCAAACAAATCATTGAGAATTTAAGAAAAGATAAAAAGACATTCCTCAGTCACTGCCTTAAAAATGTAACCAGACGTTGGGAGGCTGAGGCAGACAGAGCACAAGGTCAGGAGATCAAGACCAGCCTGACCAACATGGTGAAACCATGTCTTTTCTAAAAATACAAAAATTACCTGGGTATGGTAGTGCATGCCTGTAATCCCAGCTAGTCGGGAGGCTGAGGCAGGAGAATCGCTTGAACAAGGGAGTTCAGAGGTTGCAGTGTGCTGAGATTGAGCCACTGCACTCCAGCCTGGCAACAGAGCAAGACTCTGTCTCCAAAAAAAAAAAAAAAAAAAAAGGTAACCAGAGGGGTCAATTTTCTTTTTGCAGTTAAGGTTTCTGTTGTTATTGTTGTTTGTTTGTTTGTTTGTTTTGAGACGGAGCCTTGCTCTGTTGCCAGGCTGCACTGCAGTGGTACAATCTCGGCTCAACTTCTGCCTCCCAGGTTAAAGCGATTCCCCTGCCTCAGCCTCCCGAGTAGCTGGGACTACAAGCACGTGCCACCACGCCCAGCTAAATATTTTGTAATTTTAGTAGAGACAGGGTTTCACCGTGTTGGCCAGGATGGTCTCGATCTCCTGACCTTGCGATCCACCTGCCTCAGCCTCCCAAAGTGCTAGGATTACAGGCGTGAGCCATGGCTTGAAGCCAGGCAGCCGACATGGAGACGGAGAAAGGAAAGCTGCACACAGAGGGGCCTCTGCTGTCCCTGTCCCTGGTCATTTGCAGGTGTAGGGTCAGCTATCCACAGCTGGCAGCCCGAATCCCTGCCTGTCTCAGTAAACAAGGTGTCACTTCAACAAAATTGTGCCCACCTGCTCGTCATCTTTGGCTCTTTTTCAGTGACAAGGTTGAAAAGTTAGAAGGGAAGCAAATGGCCTGAAAGCCTAACATATTTACTCTCTGGTCCTTTACAGAAAAAAGAAGTTCACTGACTCCTTCTCTAGGGTTGAAATGCTTCCTGGCGATAAAATCTCAGTTGTCCACTGCCGTGTTGTTTACAGACTGGTATGAGGTTCTTTTGCAATTTGTCTACAGCTAGGTGCATTAGAACCTACCTCCTTAGAAGGATGTCGTTATAAGCTCCATCCCATCTGGCTTCTTCATAGGCCCAAGTTGCCATGAGAATGGGCCCAAGAGACTCCAAGGTTTATCGGCCAGGCTGACCTAAGTCTTATTGTTGATAATTCTGAAGTAGAAGGCATAACTGCAAGTGCCATTTCATTATCAATTTTTTTTTCTTCATTTTTTTTGAGACAGAGTCTTGCTCTGTCACCCAGGCTGGAGTGCAGTGGCTTGATCACAGCTGATTGTTACCTCTGCCTCCTGGGTTCAAGCGATTCTTCTGCCTCAGCCTCCCGAGTATCTGGGACTGCAGGTGTGTGCCACCATGCCCAGCAAATTTTTGTATTTTTTTAAGTAGAGACAAGGTTTTATCATATTGGCCAGGCTGGTCTCGAACTCCTGACCTCCTGATCCACCCACCTCAGCCTCTCAAAGTGCTGGGATTACAGGTGTGAGGCACCGCGCCCAGCCCATGGCCAAATATTTTTAAGCAAATCTCCATTTTACTCCAGATATTTCTGAACATGTTCTTCCATGAGATTGTCACTTTATTCCAATCTTTTGCATTCTATCATCATTTTTAAGCCAAAATACTTGAGGCAGGCTACAAGATCAGGAAATATTCATGTTCCAAATAAGTGGCATGCAATCCTATTGTAGAAGAGAACCCGTAGGGTGCAGGAACCCACATATGTCCCACTTGGGAAGAGCATCTCCGTTCAGGGAATCCTGCAGGTTCAATGACTTGAGCTTCAAATAATCCCATAGAGCTGGGCCAGGAAGTGGAACAAAAATTAGGAGTGAGACATTGACAGATCTGTAATATAATCCAATGGACACAATTCAAGAAGGAAACTGGCAAACCATTAAGTTTGCACAGGTATGTTATGGAAGGAAGAGAGGGAATCCTAAAAACAGGGGATTTCTTAAGGCTGATTTGGGAAGGCATGACAGATCATTTTCTTAGGAACTGTCTTCCCAACAACACAATTTAGTCCCTCCGGGTTTTTACTTCCCAGCGTTCTTCAAAAATGTATATCAATCAGGAATTTAAATGAAGAACAGCCCTTATTTGAAGCTGCTGATCTTTGCCTAGAATAGGCCAAGGAAAATGTACCTCATCCCGTTAAGGAATCAGAACACCGTTCCAGCAGATAGTATTGTAGCAAGCCTGACATGAGTTCATCTGAGTGCTGAGGATCTGATCTGAGCTTGTGTTTCTGGAATCGCCACTGCACATTTCACCGGGCCTCAGTGACTGTCAGCCAAGTCTTGGTTTTTGCTTTTTGCCTGTGGCGAACCCACTCAGGAATGGTGCTAAACACAAGGACCAGAGATGTGGGACAGAGTGAAAGTAGCGGGGCTGGGAACAGCTGTTGCCCGGCAATCTGGCTGCCTGGCCTTGGACAAGTTACCACCTGAGCCTCATTTGTAAACTGATGATGATAGGGCCTCCCTCCAGGGGTGGCTGAGAGAGAAGGGAGCTGTGAGGGCTTGTCAGAATCAAGGATCTGTCAGCTTAGCTGCTCCTGGGAAGGCGGCCGAGACTGACATTGTCAGCTTTCATTCACTAAAAAGAGTCTTGCTTCAGGGGCTTAGACAAGCAGGAGCTGGGATTAGAGTGGGTGGGACTGAGAAGGAGAGAGAGAAAAAAGAAAAGAAGCAAAGATTGACTCTCAAAATCTCTAAAATCACCCACCCTACAAGTGCAGAAAGCTTGTTTTGAGAAGATAGGGCTTGATCGGGAGCCAGGTGGGTTACCTTCTCTCCTGGAGGCAGCTCTGCAAACAGGCCCTGTAGGCTTCTGGCAGTTCCAACCCTGAGAATCTCACACTCTGCAGGTCTCCTCCTGCCTGAGAATCAAAGTCACTCCAATTCTTTTACTGCCTCAAGCCCCTGATCCCTGTACCCCCCCGGACCTCCCTGCCCCATCCCACCCATGGGAACCACCAAGCTCCAAGTACCTACTGAGCCACCACCTTCTTCCAGAGACTTGCCACCCCTGTGGGGGGTACTGGGTAGCAGTGGAGAGCAGCTGACTGGGGTCATTGGGAATACTGGAGTCAGGGCTTGGATGGAGACTGAGTGGGGAGGGCAGCCGTTCTGGGGAGGTGGGAGGAGATGCAGGTAAGTGAAGGGGACCAGGGAGCAGCGCCGGAGGAAGGGGCTGGCCAGAGGCGGGCAGCAGGAGAGGAGACCCCTGCAGGCAGTGTGGACAGTGGGGCAGAGGTGAGCAGGCAGGAGGGCACATACCGCTTGGGAGCCCGGTGTGAGCTCAGTGAGGGCCTCCAGCCAGGGTCCCTCCTGCAGAGAAACCAGCCTCAGTGTGGTCCGACGAGCCCCAGGAGCCCAGGAAAGCAACAGCCATGGCAGGCAGAGGGAGTCTCAGGGAGGAGAAAGAAAAGATCAGAACTGAGGGGAGTCATGGAAGCTTCCTGCGGTTCGGCAGCAGCTGCAGCAGGAAAGTGGTTCTTCAGCACCGTTTTTAGATTGCAGGGCTCGTTTATAAACATCTCAGCCTGCTGGGGTGGGAGAGTGGAGAGGAGCTGCCCACAGCCTCCAGCATGTTGTCAACAAACCTGTGCCCACCTGATCATCTTCGGCTGTTTTCAATGACAAGGTTGAAAAGTTAGAAGGGAAGCAAGTGGCCTGAAAGCCTAAAATATTTACTCCCTGAGAACAGAAACACACCAATGAGATTTCTGAGCCTTTTACAGCTTCTGAATAATTCATGCAACCACGACTTTCCTTTTCTGTTGTTTCTTAGGATTCCCGGGGTACAAGGACTCAGCTTTGCCATGGTCCCTTCCAAGTGGCATCCTGTCTCTGCTTACACACTGCTCACTACCTCTCAGTCTGTCCCTTGTATTACTCTTAGCTTCCATCACCAGAAGGTGCTTTAGATAATAGCAAGATGATTCTCCCACATTAGATGGTTGTCTAGTGTAGGCATTGAAAGTCTGGATTCTGAATTAGACCTTCTGGGTTGGAACCCCCAGCTCCATCACGTATGGGCTATGTACAAGTGAACAACAGTGTGCCAGACCGCTCTGTACCTCAGTTTACTCAACTGCCAAATGGAGGATCATGCACTGTACTTACCCTGTAGGGTTGCTGAGTGATGCAACACTCATGTCGGGCAAGGGCTTGATGCCATTCTTTTCTAAATTGTGATGACTTGGGACATTCAGCAGTGCAGTCTTTTCTGGATTCTCCACCAAGTACATACAGGTCTGTGAACCCAGCCTGGGCATCAACCCTTTGGACTTATACCAGGCAGCCATGTCTCAAAGGCACAGCCATGGCACCAGGAGGAAAGGGCCAGGGAAAGGTCAGGACACTGGCACTACTCTGCCCATCTATGTGGTCGGTTCTTGTGCGGAAAGCTCAGGTCCTCAATCCAAACCCCGTTTTCTGACTCACTGAGGCTTATCTAGAGACTTTGGACGTGGCCTGGTTGTGTAGCTCATCACCCTCTTGTTCTCCTGCAGGAACCTCTGTGGCTGTCAATGATGAAGGGGCGTCTCCTAAATTTACTCACCATCTGCTTTCAAACCTTGGCACCTGGTAAAGGAGCAGTGTCCCAGGTGGAATTCCCTAGGACCCTGGGACCAGGACCCTGGTGCCTCTCACTGGAGATGGCCCTGAGGACATCTGGAGGCACCCCTAGTCCCCCAGCCCACAGACTCAGTTCCTTGGCAGTGCCCTGCCTGTCTCTCTCTTGGAGATGTACACAGGTGCCCCACTGGAAGCAGCTAGACAGTAGTTGAGGGACAGCGGGGTGGAAAGGATATTGGGCTGGGTAAAAGTACATCACAGGTGGAAAACATCCAAGTGACCTGGTGGGACAGCACCCATGAGTGGGTGCCCTGCTGGGAACCCTCACTGTATACTCTCAGGGAGTGAAGCTTCCATTGATTCGCACTTGCCAAACCATGCACCATCTGATCCTCACAGCTTCAGGGTAGCCACGATCACCCCACTTCACAGAATAGTGAACTAGGCTCAGAGAGGCTGAGAAAAGCAGGGTGACCAGCCATCCCGGATTGCTCCAAAAGGAGGAGTTTCCTAGCACACCAGACTTTCAACTAGGACAGTGCTGGGCAAACTGGGACAGTTGGTCGTGCGGCTATCACGTGACAAATTTGGGATGCAAGACACAGCTCTGCCTGACATCCTGGTCTGAGCTGCTTCCACTCTAACCAGCTTTCCAAAGGACGGAGAAATTAGAAGGATCTGATCCCCAGCGGTGCTGGAATCCCAAGTGCTCTCTTCCTGCAGGAGGGGAGGCTGAGTTCCGTCAGCAAATGAGACAGGAAGGGCCAGAAGCCAGCAGGGGCCAGAATGAAAGGATTGTCTTCTTAGCCATGCTCTGTTGGAAAGAATGCAGTTTTCAAAACATTTTTGAACTTTTTTGCATGGTGGACTTTGGACATTCCAAGTAAATTTATTTGCAAAACTGGACCAAGTTATATCATTTGGTTTGGGGTGCTCTCCTTTCATACAAAAACTACCCAAAAAGGCCATTGCTGCTTCTTCTGTCCTTATTTTTCAGATGCTTTAGAGGAACTGAAACCGTACCTGTTGGCTGAAAACCAAAACATCAGTTTATAGCATCTGGGCTTTGGAACCAGGATTCTTTTCCTGCTATCTTGGATGTGGCTCTGTTTTTAATTAAGAGGTCAGCAAAAGACAGGCTCACTCCTGACAATGTCACTAGGGTCATTCTTCATAAGGACAGGGTCACAGTGGCCACTAATCATTCCAATCCTGGTCTCAGACAGTCTCATGTTCAGGGTCACCTTCCACTGTTTGGTCTACTCAGGAATCCTGGTGGGATCAGACTCAATAAATAAACTAAATAAACCTCCAATGAGGTTTAAGTAAAGCTACAACACTGCTTACAGGTGGAAGCATTGTGACTGTTAAGATTTCATAAGCAGTCAGGATGTTGCCTGCACGTGCAGGTGCGTGAATCTTTAAGAAAGCTCCAGAGGCCGGGTATAGTGGCTCACACCTGTAATCCCAGCACTTTGGGAGGCTGAGGCAGGCAGATCACCTGAGGTCGGGAGTTTGAGACCAGCCTGACCAACATGGAGAACGCTCGTCTCTACTGAAAAGACAAAATTAGCTAGGCGTGGTGGCACATACCTGTAATCTCAGCTACTTTGAAGGCTGAGGCAGGAAAATCACTTGAACCCAGGAGGCAGGGGGGTTGCGGTGAGCTGAGATTGCACCACTGCACTCCAGCCTGGGCAACAAAAGTGAAACTCCGTCTAAAAAAAAAAAAAAAGAAAGAAAGCAAGAGAGAGGAAACTGCAGAGAGGTTGCTCTGTCTCCTTGCGTTTGCCCCCGGCCCACCCCCTAATCTCATCTCCTCCTACCCTCTTCCTTTCCTATCCTGACCAACTTGGCCACTCCTAATGAGGCTGGCTGAATCTTGCTGGGTGTGAATTAGACCATGTGAAGCCACTTGAGGTCATTAGAATGTTAAGTGGAGAAGCATGTCCCGGTGAACCTAGACTGGCCTGAGCTCACTGTCCTCAGGGATGCCCTCCTGCCTCAGTGTCACCAAAACCTTTGCAAAGGTGAACTCTGCCACCCCCAGAGGTTTCGCTCTGGGGTTATGCCTGGTCTAGGACACAGGGCTAGAACGTGGCTTCACACGCTTATTGGCTCAGACTGTGGAAAGGACACCTTGGTCCCTGTTACTGATGTCAGTCCCTTCAGAGAGGCGTGTGGGCCGTGAGCACCCCAGTTCTGCCCCTCTGCTCCCCTCCCAGGCTCTGGCCCACTCTGACTTGCCCAGCGTGCCCCCGTCTAAGGCTCTGTCTGAGCAGGGACTCACTGCCCCTCCTCCCTTCCTCCTGTCCTGAGCTCCGAGATTCCAACAGCATGCTGTCCTGGCTGTTGGGACATCAGTATCTCTGCATCCTGTCATGATTTTCTTTTCACACAGGAAGCCCTAGAACACTACCACTGTCTTCTAAAAGTAGCCATATTTTCATGAAGAGAGGTCCCTCCCAGTGATCAGACATGGTGCAGGGTACACTTGGGGGCTGAGGACAATCCTCGAGGGGATAAGAATAAAGCGGGCTCTGGATGCACATCCCTTTCTAGCCCCCGCCTTCCCTGCTTGTTCCTTTTTCCTAATTAATGGCTCTGCCCATCACCCAGCCAATCAAGGTGCCTGAAAGTCATCCGCCACACTTCTGAGATGACCAGGGGGTATCTCTTGATCACAGATAAGAGCTTGCCCTATCTGCTGCCCCAGCCCTTGGATGCCTCCCTCCCATCTCCAGAATGATGCCCCCATCTTGGCCTGGCACTCCCTCCCACCATACTCTTCTTGGGGCTCAGCCTCCCAGCTCCACCCCACCCTGGGCCCCATTCATCCCAGGTAGCAGCTTCTGCTGCTCAAGTGCCCCTCTGCTCCTTGGGTGGTTCAGCAACTACTCATTCATCCAGAGGAGACCTGAGCAGTGAAGGAAACCCTTGACGCCTGCCTACTGGAAACCCAATTTGAGGCAATTTTTCCGTAGCATCATTTGGTGAGACAATTAAAATCTTTAAAGTGGCTAAGAAATTCCACTTGTAGACATTTTGCCAGGAAAACATGAATGGGTGGAAAAATTCAGCTGCAAAGATGTATTTGTAGCAATTTGAAACACCCCAGTGCTGCTTAATGCAATCTTAGTGCATTCATACAGTGGAATCCTGTTATATGTAAATGTTTGGTGCTGCAAAGAAAAAATCAGTACTGGGACAAAGGACCTCTCAGCAAAACAATTCCATTTACTTCCTGCAGAAAGGGTACTTTTGTTGGCAATCTTGCCACAAGAGTACAATGAACAAAGGAAAGCAGACATATTTATCACTTACGCATTTGGGGTCATCCTTACTGCTGCGTCTGGTCTCTGTTGGCCTGAGTCAGATCTCACCATCTAAACTAAAACCCGATTGGCTAACAACTGAAAACTTTTCTTCACAGGTACAAGCAATGGAGAACAAAAAGAAAATACAAATAAGGAAGGGGAATAGGCTTCGAGCTGAGACACGCCTGTGAGCACGTCCAGCACAGATATCTTGGTTAAAGTACAAGGACATAGAATGTACTACGTGCCTGCAAGCATGTCTAACAGCTACATAGGATAGGGCTTAACAAAAAGCTACTAGCAGAAAGCAGGAAGGCTTTGAAGAAAGTGTTTAAATTTCTAACACTTGTGATTTTTCTTAAGAAAGGAAACTTTGAAGAGGCACTTTTCTACTTCCCATAAATCCTAGATGTTAACAACACTAAGGCACATGTACATTTTGTATTTGGAACTGTCACCTCTTCCCTGGACTTCCTCAAAGCCTCCTAATGGGCATCTAGACATCCCTCTTTGCTCCTCTCCAAACCATTTGCACCTGGTATTGGGTGAAAAATAGCCTGAATCATGCCATCGGGCAGTTTAAGGCCCCGTAAGGCATTTCCATTGTAATTAGATGAGCATGTGAATTCCCTCCCCAAGCTGTGCACCATCAGTGATGTGTGCTCTGTAACCAGGCATCTGTCTAACTGGAGGTCACACAGGAGGACACCTACTCGGGCCACACCCACCTTCTATCAGAGCCCTGGGGTGAGCCTAGCCCTGCCCCATCTCTGGACTTTGGCTATGCTGTTCTCTGCACCAATCTGCTTCCCCTTCCTGGCACTACGGGTAACTTCTCTGCATCCTGCATTTCTCAGAGAGGCTTCCCTTAACCCTTCTGTTCAAATGGGGTTGCTGCTATTATTCCTCACTGCACCTTGCTCTTTCTGTTTCCCCTTTTCCATGTGTTACACCCAGTAAATCCCTAAGGACAGCATCCTGGTGGGCTTTGTTTACAGGGTACATCCAGCACTGGAGAGTTTTTATGCCTCACACAGAGGAGGTGCTCAATCAACATGTAAGGATGCCCATGCTACACTGTAATTTACAAAGCAAACTACAAAACAGTATGATGGTATATATAGCATAACATAGTATGATGCAATCTAATACAATAGTGCATAGATTAATATGAAAAACTCCAGAAGACAGCTGGGCGCGGTGGCTCACGCCTGTAATCCTAGCACTTTGGGAGGCCGAAGAGGGTGGATTGTGGGTGGAGTTCAAGACCAGCCTGGGCAACACGGTGAAACCCCGTCTCTACTAAAATACAAAAAATTAGCTGGGCGTGGTGGTGTATACCTGTAGTCGTAGCTATTCGGGAGGCTGTCAGGAGAATTGCTTGAACCCAGGAGGCGGAGGTTGTAATGAGCCGAGATTGCCCCCACTGCACTCCAACCTGGGTGACAGAACAAGACTCTGTCTCCAAAAAAAAAAAAAAAAAAAAAAAAAAAAATCCAGAAGACTCTGCCACAAACTCTTGTCAGTGGTTAAGTATACATGGTGGGATTATAGATGGTTTCAAATGTTCACCTTCTCTGTATTATATTTCCCAGATTTTAAATACATTTTATTTTTATTGTATTTGTTTGTTTATTTATTTGTAGAGACAGAGGTCTTGCAATATTGCCCAAGCCAGGCTCAAACTCCTGGCCTCAGGCAATTCTCCCTCCTTGGCTCTCAAAGCATTGGGATTACAGGTATGAGCCAGGGTACCCAAACTGAATCAATTTTTAATAAATGTTAACAATAGCAATATTCCACAATAAAAAATAAAAATTCTGCTTAATTCTCATTGTGAAAAGACTCTGCCCACAAATGCCCAGCCTCTCTGAAGTGTTTCCTCCAAGCTCCATCTGCAGCATCACCTGAGGTGCGCCTGAGGCATCCTTCTCTCTCCCATAGCCCCTGGGACTGCCTCCTTCATAAGATGAGTCACCACCATTTCATAATCCTTCCTCTCCCTGCACCCCCCTGCCTATGGGAGCACCCAAAATGTCTTCTTTATAGCCCTCAGTCATTAAACATTGTGACTAATTAATTTCAGCTAATCCATTTTACATGCATTTTTTGGCCTGCACTCTGTTTCTCCAGGCCGTAATTTCAATAAGGGTAGGGATCATCTACCTAATTGCTAACATAGTCTTTATAATTCATAGTCAATGTTCGATCAACAGTTGCTAAATGAACAAATGAATGAATGAATTCTAAACAGGACTGTCTCTGAAAACTGAAATCCCTGCCCTTGATCATGTCTGCCATCAGATGTGTGTCCCCAAAATGCAGAATGCTCACTCAAGAGCAGAGGCATGTTGTCACTCACTGGAGTTCCATAGACATCACCTGACCACAGAGACTTTCTAAGTATCTTCCCTGAGAAGTCTCCGCTGCAAAGTTCGGATTCAGATACCTGTGAGCTGCGGAAATCTGAATGTTCTCACAGCACTGACCTTTCTAAACATGAACATGGAAACGAATAATCAAACTCCTGCATTTTTTTCATGTCTTATTTCAGTTTTAAAGATGAACAATGTGATAAGAAAGTCTGTTTCTCTGCTGGATTTCCATTTCCAAAGAGATAGCAAAGGTTCTCAGACTACTTGGAGAGTTTATTGGAATGCTGAGCGCTGAGCCTCACACATGGAGTTTATTATTCAGGAGGTCTGAGATGCGAGCCCAAAAGACAAGTTCCCAGGTGATGTTGATGCTGCCTGTCTGCGACCACGCTTGGAGACTCTGTGACTGTGCCCGACTGCTGGGGAGGCAGGAGCTCTGGTGAGCTGCTGCGTGGCCTGGAGGAAGTCACCGCCCATTCTGAGCCTCGGATCCCTTGCTGGCAAACAGAGCCTCTTAGGATGCGGCTCTGAGATGCTGTGGACCCTGCGTCGCCTCGGCGTGTCCCAGCCAGCGCTGGGCAGCAGAGGGCAGCAGAGATCAGGAAATAAGCGCCCCGGCAGGCGGCTTCTCCCACCGGGGGACTGAGTTCTCTGAACTGTCGCTCAGCGCTCCAAAACCATGAGCCAAAGAAGCGAGACACCTCCTCATCCCTTTGCTCTCCAATGACTAAGACAAGTGAAGGGATGCCTTTCACTGAAAGGTATTTCCTAGAGTTAGATTCTTGTATCATCCTGAAAGCCCTTCTGCATCCAGCAAAACTGCAGCCGAGGGAGCGCGGCGGGGGCCGCCCCCAGTGGCCCGCCGCTGGTGGTGGGCTCAGGACCACACATGGGCCTTTCCACCGTGTCCCAAGCTGAGTTTTGAGTTTTACATTCCCTCCTAGAAAAGAATTGGCGAGCGGACGTCGAGGGCAACTTTTCTCCATGGTGATGGGGGGGCAACAGGGACCCCAGGGACTCCTGGGTGTGGGAGGGACATCAGAGGTTTCCTAAGCAGGGCCTGCTGCATTTGGAACTCCCTCTGCATGGAGCTGGAAAAGGGAGTTCCCTGCAAATGTGTGACACTGGAGTCCCCAGACATCTATTCAGAGACAGCAGATAATTCCCAGACTGGGCCTCTCCAGCTGGTCTTCAAGCCCGACCCCCTCCTCGTTTCCAAGTGCGGATCCATCAGAATGAAGAGCCCACACCCCTCCCCCGCTGTAATGTCACATTTCTTGGTACCTCTGAGTCACCGGGAGGGGGCAGAAAATTCTGCCTCCCAAGCCCCTCCTCCAGGGACCCCCTTCATCCGGTTTGGGTGTGGTCCTGGGATCTGCATACTAAACAGGCGCCAAGGGTGTTTGCCCAATCAGACCTGGGCAATCTCTGGCCTGGAGGTTAAGCCCAGGTGGTGAAGATGAAAAAATGGGCGGCAAGCAACACTGGGGATTCTGGGGTTCCCGCTTCCTGGGGCTCGGTCTCCGTTCTTAGCATCCCACTCCTCATCCACAGGGAGAATTCCTTGGTTCTGGTATGTTCCCTGCAACTGTCTCCAGTCATCCTACCATTCTGGGGGCCCAAGATGAGAATAAAAATGAAGGTCCCATACCACGTGTCAATTATTAAAAAGTTATCAACCTGGAGTCTGGTGCGGTGGCTCACTCCTGTAATCCTAGCACTGAGGCGGGTGGATTGCCTGAGCTCAGCAGTCCGAGACCAGACTGGGCAACACAGTGAAACCCAGTCTCTATTAAAATACAAATATATATATATATATGTATATATATATATGGCTGGGCATGATGGCATGCGCCTGTAATCCCAGCTACTCAGGAGGCTGAGACAGGAGAATCACTTGAACCCAGGAGGCGGAGGCTGCAGTGAGCTGAGATCGTGCCACTGCTCTCCAGCCTGGGCAACAGAGCGAGACTCTGTATCAAAAAAAAAAAAAAGTTATCAATCAGTTGTTAGAAGATAAAACACATTATTATTCTACCTTGATAAATACATCTACACAGCGTGAAGGCGAGGTTTGAGTTTAGGATTCGGAGGAGTTGCCCTAGGAAAAAGGCAGGAGAGCCAGCTGCAGCCTATCCCCACCACGCCTCACCCCACTTGGCCTTTAGTGCACACACATGTGTGTGTGAGTATGTGTATGCACAGGTGTGTACACCCGCCAGCCCCACATGTCCACGTTCCCACCCAGTTCCAGCTAAGCCATCACCCACAGAAGAATGACGGACCCCAGGAGAGAGGCGCACACAGACCTGGAGGCTGGCTCAGGGTTTCAGGTATCCATGACTCTAAAAGGCAGGTCACAGGATCCAGGGAGGCCCATCCCCAGCCCCAGGGACCCCTTGCCCTGGATACAGCATGGCCTGATGAGAGCAGGCCCCGCCCCTGCCCGCCACGGCTCCTTGCTGGCCAGTGGCAGGTGGAGGCCTTGGAGCTGTCTGGATGGTCCCCTGAAGCCACATTGGCTTTGGGCCCCTGAGAGCCTGCCTGTGAGGCCTTTCTCAAACCTCAGGCAGGCCTCACAGACAGACAGGGCTGCAATCCTGGGCTGAGTGTCTGCCTGGAGATGGGGCTCCAGGAGGGCCTGGTAGGGCTGTTAAAATGTAGCTCTCTGGGCCCTGCACCAGCCCTTCTGTATCAGTGGAGCTGGAAATCTACGTTTTAACAAGGCTCTCCTTCCCAAGGATTCTAACACACACTAAAGTGTGAGAAGCACAGCATGGAAACATTTTGTTTTACTCACCCAGTCAACAGATATCCACGGAAACGCCCCTCCCTTGGCACCGTCCGATTCCTGTCCCCTGCAGCCAACAGGGAGTCTTCCGCACAAGAGTCTCTCCTTCCTCAGGTCTCAATTCTAATTTCACCTCCTCAGGGGCACCTTTTCCAAAATAGCTGCCATCTCCCAGCCCTCACCACCACATCCCTGCTCCTAGCTCCTTCTTGGCCTTTACCACAGATACAGGTGAGCTTCTTGGAATATTTCTTTTACTCATGGCCATGCCCCCACCTCTAGAATATAACCCCTTCTCAGGGCCAGGGCCAGGGCCTGATGTGTGGGATTGATTCCTTTACTGCAGTGTTGCTGGGATATAATTTGCCTATAAACCTACAGAGTATTTGATGAAGGGTGAATGAGGTCACTACCACTCAGCAATTTATTCATCGCCTCTTCCCACAGTGGGACAATGGGGCAGGTGCCTTTTGGAGAAAGAGGGAAGATGTAGGCGGCGGAAGCCTCTGAGCTCTGAAGACCCCGCATGGCTGTCTGCCCGCCCCTCCATGAAAGGAGCAGCTCTCCAGGAAAGCAAGAGAGAAAGAGGGGCCAAGAGAGCTCACAAATGGGTGTCTTCCCTTGTGAGGAAAGATTCAGGGCTCAACACGCTTCCTGGGGCTGGGTCTGTACAGGTAGAAGGAAGAGGCCCACTTGACTGGAAGGCTGGGCCAGCCCCGGCCCTGCGGCCTGGCGGTTTGCAAGCACCCTTGTTTCAGAGCGTGCCTGTATGCACTTGCCTTCTGGCACACCATGAACCATTTCTTGGCTGCCTTGTTAGGAGATTAAGCTTTCTCTAAAAAGATGAAAAAAAAAAAATCTCTAGCAAAGGCCTGACTACAGCTGACCCCCGAGGAGGCGGTGGCAATAGCTGATGGGCACTACATTTGTCTAATTAATCTTCTTGTCAACAAAGTTGTTCTTTGCTGGTGCCAGCTCTGACATCATCCCGCAAGCTTGCTACACTGGTTCATACTCAGCCACAAAGGCTGCCTGTGACCCAGCACTACAGTCCCTAACCACCCCCAACACGCTGCCGCCTGGAGATGCGTGGAGGAGAACAGAGATGTTGCACAGCTGCTAGCTTAGGAGGGGCCCCGGGAAATCACAGCTTGAATGAAAGGTGGATAAATATCTGGACGATTCAGGGGACCCCTAAGCTGGAAGGAGCCTGGTTTCTAAATAGGATACAGATGCTGAACATCTTCTTCAGGTTAAACTTTGGGACGTTCCATTTGCCGTGCAAACTGCTCTTGTCCAGAATGGGTTGCCCCAAGAGTGACCCAGGAAACTTTAGGTGGCAAAGTTGCAAAATCAAGTGCCTACAGGCCCAGCCAAGGCTTTCCCCTTCAGTGCCCTGGGGCGAAATCTCTGGATGTGCATGGCTGACCTGGACTCTAGGGATTGGGAGGGCTTGTAGTCAAAAGGTGAGTCCAGGCCTGAACACCAGATCCAAATTTTCAAAAAGACTGTGCAGATTTATGGGCGAAATCAGAGCCCCTGGTGGCCGTTTTCTACCCCTGTATGGGGCTCTTACAGTGAACCATCATCTTATCCAGGCCTTCCCGACCATCGCCTCCCACACAGGGCCTCCCTTCCAGTTTTCTTGTTAGTCCCTCTCCTCGTTGATTTCCTCCAAGCGCTCATCACTGTCCACACTCGCCCTGTTTATTTCTGCTCACCGATCTGGCTTCTTAACCAAGGGGTCTGTGAATAAAATCTGGAGGAGGGGGTCCATGACTTGGACAGGGAAACATTCATATCATTATTTTCACTAACCTCTAACTGAGATTTAACATTTTACTCAATTGTGAAAACAGGCAGCATGCCACAGCGTATTAGCAGTGTCTGTGACTTTGTCTCCAACAGAAATCACAGCTATTTTTCTATCACATCGTAGTTGATGCAGTTATCTCAAAATATCAGCTGGGCTCATCACTATTTTGAAATGGCTGCAGTGAATAGATTGGTCTGTAGATCTTTTTACATCCTCTATCAACAAAGAAGATATATGACTATAGTACCACTGAAAAATATTTTATAACTCCATGTCAGTATAATCGGTTTGCTTCGTAATCCTGTGTGTCTTAATTTACTCTTTTTCAAATATTCTGGTCTCATGAGACTGGCAAGGGAGACTGTAAGCCATCGTTTTCTTTCCTTCTTTCCTTCTCTTTCTTTCTTTCTTTCTTCTTTCTTTCTTTCTTTTTTCTTTCTCTCTCTTTCTCTTTCTTCTTTCTTTTTCTTTCTTCCTTTCTCTCTCTCTTTCTTTCTTTCTTTTCTTTTCTTTCTCTTTCTTTCTTTTTCTTTCTTTCTTTCTTCTCTCTCTCTCTTTCTCTCTTTCTTTCTTTTTGTTGGAGACTCTCACTCTGTCGCCCAGGCAGGAGTACAGTGGCGATCTCAGCTCACTGCAACCTCCACCTCCCCGGTTCAAGTGATCCTCCTGCCTCAGCCTCCCACGTTCTCTTTTCTACCCTTAGCCCTGACCTTGGGTTCTGGCACACACCAAGTGCTCAAAACAATATTGTTGACTGAATTAATGAAGAAACCACTGAACAAATGAACTAAATAAGTGAAACGAACAAATGAACAGGAGCCTTCACATGGCCTTGCCCACGTCCATGGACCCAAATATTCTGGAAGGTGCAGAAGGTTCCACCACCCTGCCACCTTAGCTTCTGTCTCCACGACATCCCCTCTGCCCACCAGGAGAGACGGGGGTCTTGCCACCTCCACTAAGAACAACACGAATAGTTCAGAGCTGACCAACTGGTCCGGCTAAGCAAAGGCTCCACCGGCCCATCGCCTTTGTTGCTGCAGCCACAGGGGCCTCCCCCAGCCCAGAGCCTGAGCCAAGGGGATGATCCTAAAGCGAGGCCTTGGTCCCGCCCATCACCGCCTCCACCCTGGTCCTAGCTCGGGACAGAGCCGCGGCCCCGGGTGCGCTGCCCGGGCTGGCCACGCGATGGCGCCGTGCGCCCGGCCGCGGAGCCCCCGCGAGTCCGGCTCCCGCTCGCGCTCTCGGATCCGGCTCCGGACTCCAGGCTCGAAGCAGGGGTTCGGGCTACGGTTCCCGGCTCCGTGCGACCGATCGCGGGGCTCCCTGCCTGGGAAGGAAGCTCGCGGACCCCTTCGGGCCTCGCTGCAGCCCAGCTAGGGTAATCAGCAGCCGCTCAGTCGGTCACTCATCGGTTCCCCATCAGTTGCGTGGGGCTGGATACCATGCCTGGGGCGGGGGGCGTGGGAGCGCGGGACGCTCGAGGTCTGGACGCGGCTGCAGGGGCGAACCGAGCGGATTCTCCTTGGCCTGGCATGAACTCTCCGGACCTAGGCTGTGAGACCCTCTAACTCGCCACGCACACCCGGTGTCAGCAGAGGGGGCCGGGGTGCAGAGGCCATGCCCGCGGTCAGAGGGCAGCCGGGCACACCCGAGTCCCAGTGGCGCCCACCTTTCTGCCATCACTCCCTCTTTTGCCAAATGAGATGATAAAGATCCCGAGCGGTGGGTAGGATTGAAGGAGGTGTGGCCGCACAGGGCTCCTAAGCTCAGTGCCCCGCGCCCACTCAGCCCTGCGGGGCGCATGGTCTGCAGCCTCGTGGTCTCAGGCAAAGCGACCTGGGCTCATCTCCGCAGGAGGGACGAGGTCTGCCCTGTACCTGCTGCGTCGGCGGCGTGTGGCTGAGCTGAACTGAACGCCTGCAGAGCTGCGCACGGTGCCTGGCACACCGCGAGCAACCCTTCCCTTCCCTTGTTCTGCGCCCGTCCTGTGGGTGGACGGGAGGACACCCAGGGCCTCCGCTGCGTCTCCAATACTACGGTTACCCCAGGGCCTAGAGGCTTATTCCCGGGAGACGGGATCCACCCCGAGCCAAGGTTTCCCATTTTCTAGAGAGAGCCTGGGCAGCCGGGAATGCCACCCTCAGAAGGAAAGGCAAGAGGGAGGTGAACGTTCATCCCAAGGCCGTTCAACGTGGGGAGAGGCACTGCTGGAAGACTGTGTTCTGGTTAGAAAGAAGCTGTTTGGGAAACCCAGCGGCGGTGCTGGAGGACGCGGGGAGGCGCCCACCTCTCCGATCCGTGTCTGACGTCTGCCCTGCGTGCGTCCCAAGGCTGAGTCCCTGCGCCGCGTCCCTGGCCCACCGGCCCTCCGGCCTGTCCCTGTGCGCGGTCACTGGGGCGTGCAGGCCCAAGCCGGCCCTCCCTGAGTCAGCCAGGGACCCCGGAGTGTTGATAATTAAGAGACGCACGTCAAGAATGTAAATTCTTGTGGTTCCCAGGCTAGGAAGGGTTCATTCGGTGCCTCAGGACAATTACAAGCAGAGGGAGTCTGAAAGAGCCAGTGTTACTGTTTAAAGTGTTATCAGTTTAATGAACTACTTATGAAGTGTTAAACGCATGCTAGGGTAAACTGCAACATCTGGGCTTGCGTTTTATTTGTAGACTTCAAACTGGGCGCTTGGTGTTTTGAAAATGCCAATTAACGGTGCAAAATCAGAATTTCTAATGGGAGGAAGAAGATTTTTTTGTGCTATCTCCCTAAACTATCTCAAATGTCTTTAAAACACACACTCATTCACACACAAACAAGGCAGCCTCAAGGACTTAAAGGATTTTCTTTTTAATTAAAAAAGCAGGAATTTGCTGCCCTCTTCTTTGTTGTTCACAATTTGATTTTTTTTTTTTTTCTGGAGGAAAGAAAGGAGAATTTAAAATCAGAGGTGTCATCAACACAAATTTCCCAGAGGCTGTCATAGGCAATTTGTCATTTCTACCCATTTCTTCCAGGCCAGAAAATAGATCGCCTTCAGGAATATTTACTGTGCTTTCTTGAGAAAAATTTCCAAGCTACCCCTTGAAGCAATGAAGTTGGATTCGGAACAAGTGGAAACATTATAAAATTGCTTATTTTCTTCCAAAATGTGTATTTTTCTTCCTTATTTCCTGTTAAATCAGTGCCACTCATTAGCAGCCATATTTTTGCATTATATACTCAGCAGAATTTTTGCTCCGTGACTGCATTCCAAATTAAACTTTTACATTTTCAGGGAAAGTGTAACAAATGTCTACGTCAGTTAGAAGTTAAACTAATGAGGGAAGGGAAGAAAACTCAAGTTTCTTCTGCTCATGTAAAAGCGATTGCTTTTTATCTGTTTCATGCTTTGGGGACACTTTTATCCCTGGGATCTTGAAAGGATCATTCACAAAGCAAGAAGGCTCAGGAAAATGAAAAGATGTCTGAATTCAGTGCTGTCGAACAGCTCTGACAAACGCTAGTTTCAGGAAACAAAGGAAGACACTTTGAGGATTTCATTGCAACATCTGTATAGGGCTGCCTGTAACCTGTGGCCCTACATTAGAGCTGGAAGGATGTCACGGGTAGTTATGGCGGAATTCCACAGTGTGATAGCAGCATACCCACGATAATTCAGTGATAAAATTGCAAATAGAGACTTTACTCTTTGCTGAGTGTTCCTTAACGGACAGCTACCAGTCTCACTTATGAGTGCCCCTTTGCCAAGGTCCAGTGAAGACAGCTAAGTGTAAGTTATTGCTTTCTGGCCAGTAGCACATGATTCTCTTAATAAAAAGAGGTGACCACACATGTTAATTTCCTGTCAACATGGCCCAGCAAGGCCCAAGCTGTTCCTTCACTCTTCAGCCCTTCTTGCTTCACCATTCCAAAGCAAAAGGCCACTGTGAGCCAGGAAAAATCAAAAGACCAGTTTCTTGGAGGAAAGTTGTAAACTTGGCCTCTTAGAGGAAGACAATGTTGCCTATTCGGGTCAACAAGAGGTAGATACACACCAGGCCTGCAGTAGCTTGGACTGTGCCTTTTAAGAGATTATTGGCGGCACAATCCAGCCCAGAATATTTTGAGTAAGAAGTATACTAAAAGTATTCTATCAGCCAGGCGCGGTGGCTCACAGCTGTAATCCCAGCATTTTGGGAGGCCAAGGCGGGTGGATCACCTGAGGTCAGGAGTTCGAGACCAGCTTGGCCAACATAGTGAAACCCCATCTCTACTAAAAATACAAAAATTAGCTGAGCGTGGTGATGTGTGCCTGTAATTTCAGCTACTTGGGAGGCTGAGGCAGGAGAACTGCTTGAACCTGGGAGGCAGAGGTTGCAGTGAGCTGAGATCTCGCCATTGCACTCCAGCCTGGGCAACAAGTGTGAGACCCCATCTCAAAAAAATAAAAAGTATTCTATCACAATAGGGAGCAAAGGGTGGAGGGAAGGTATTATAAAACTTCAATAGCCAAATCAGACTGTGAACAGATGAATCAATATAACGGAATGTCTCAAACACAGGCCCTAATAGAGGTAATATAGACAAAAAAAAAATTAGTATGTGGTACAGATCTGTGAGGGAAGGGACGTTAGTCGATAAATGATGTCAAGACCAATCATGTGGAAAAAATTAAAGATAATCCCTATACCAAAGTAAATTCCACATGCATTTAACAGTGATATGCAAAAATAACATAAAAATAAAAGACAGGTAAACTTCAGATCTTGAGAGCAGGACTTTGTAGATACGAAAGCTTAGGAATAGGTTAAAATGTAAAAGATTATTGAGTTTGACGACAGAAACATTAAAACTTCTAGATATCGGTAACACTGGAAAGAAGGCTGGATAAATATCAGAATGAATCTTGTTTTTATGTGAAAGCTTATTGCAAAACAATGAGAAAAGTGCTACCATAATACTGTTAAATTGGACAAAGAACACAATAATAGAAATATAAATATTCAATAAGCAAGATATTCAAATATCAAAAATAAAATAAAAATTCATTTTGTCCATCAAATTCCCATGTAATATGCACCTTTACACATTGCAGGTGGGAGTTTCCATCAATAGAAAGTTTCTGTAATTGATTGAGGGCCTTAAAAGTGACCATATCCTTTTGTAATTTTTTTTCCTATTTCTACAAGTGCTCTACAATCAGATAAAAGTACAGAGACTTATTTTCAAGGATGTCCACTTTGGGGATTACTTATACATTTTAAGAAATAAACTATATGACCAGTAAGGAGAATTGCTGTCATCCAAATGCCAGAAAAATATGCAGCCATTAATTTTTTTAAATATTTAAGGATGTGGTGGCATGATCATGATGTCATACTAAGTGCAAGACTTTGGATGTAAAAAGGTACATACTGTATATAGCAAAAGACTAAAAAAAAAAAATCTAAAAGTTTTCAGTGGGGTTAGTGAGAATTGGGTATAATTTTAATCTTCTCTTTTTATGTGCTCTTTTTTCCACAATAAATATACAAATGTATGATAGAAAACAAGTTACTGAAAACAGCATGACCATCTCTGTCTGATTTCCCCACACAGACCCCGTTGGCAGCTGGTTGGGGGCAGATGTTTTTCCCAGGTGGTGGTGAAAGCATGCTTAGTAGGAGACATGGCTGCATTCTCACTAAGCGGGCCTGGCACTCCCATGAGCTTCTTGAATGTTCAATGTAACCCATGCTAGGTTACATGAAGACACTGAAGTTTTAGGGGTAAGGAGTTTTTGCAGTATAGCCTCACGTACCCTAACTAATGCATACGTTCCACAACGAAAGAGCAGGAGCAGGAGCTGGCAAGGGTCTCATGAGAGGCTAGCTGAGGAGCCCTATCTACAAAGCACACCACTTGGCTGATCCAGCTGTGAGAAACTACTTGGCTAGTGGGAAAAATTCTACCTAACTTTTGTTTTAGGAAAAATTTAAATGAGACTCTCAATGGCCAATAAAGGACATTTCCCTTAGACACAATAAATACTTGATATTTGACATGATTATTTCTTATGGGATATATTTGTGGGTTCAGGATTATGATCATGTGTAGAGGGTCTAAAAGCCAATGTCTGATGAGCTAGGTGAACATATGGCACTTCACTCCAAGAAGAATATGTAAACATCACTTTGTGTGTGTGTGTGTGTGTGTGTGTGTGTGTGTGTGTGTGTGTTCCCACACATCTACAAAGTTCAGATGAGTTGAGAATATAATAAATAGGAGTTTTTATCTGCCCATTTTGTAGCTGGCAACCCAATGGCTCTACGCTAGAAACTGATATCAAATAATAAGAGATTTTCATAAACTAAATGAAAGAGACCAGAAAATCAGCCCCCAAAGGAAGGTCAGTTATATAAAATATCAGGTAGTGAAATATGGTTGTTAAAAGTGCACTCTGGCCAGATGCAGTGGCTTACACCTGTAATCCCAGCACTTTGGGAGGCCGAAGTGAGCAGTTGATTGAGATCAGGAGTTTGAGACCAGCCTGGCCAACATGGTGAAACTCTGTTTCTACTAAAAAAATACAAAAACTAGCCAAGCGTGGTGACTTGATGCCTGTAATACTAGCTACCTGGGAGGCTGAGACATGAGAATTGCTTGAACTAGGAGGCGGAGGTTGCAGCGAGCCAGGATCATGCCAGTGTACTTCAGCCTGGGTGATGGAATGAGACTCCGTCCCAAAAAATAATAAAAAAGTACATTATTTGAACTCTGCCTGAGCTAGAATCTTGGTTGCATCTCCCTTCAGATGTATGACCTTGGGTTAGTTATATAAACTCTATATGCCTCCGTTTCCTCATTTGAAAAATGTTGATGTCATATTATTGTTATGGTGAGTAAAAGCAATAACTCTGCATTAGAATTACGTTTAGCTGTTGTAACAGCATGCCTCAAATAACAATGTATCTTAGTCAAAATGGGCATCTAGGACAAAATATCATAGACTGAGTGGCTTAAACAACAGATACTTATTTTTAATGGTTCTGGAGACTGGGAAGCCCAAGATCAAGGTTCCAGCAGATTTAGTTCCTGGTGAGGACCCTCTTCCTGGCTTGCAGACAGCTGCCTTCTCACATGGTGGAAAGAGAGTACTCTAGTTTTCCTTCCTCTTCTTATGAGCACAGTTAATCCCATGATGGGGACTCCACTCTATGACCTTATCCAAACCTAGTGACCTTCCAAAAGCTCACCTCCAAGTACCATCATGTTGGGGTTTAGGGCGTCAACATATAAATTTTGGGAGCCAAACTCATTCAGTTTGTAACATGGTGGCTTAAAAAAAGAAAAATTTATTTCTCTTACCTCCAAAGGAAGACCAAAGCTAGGCAATGGTATGCAGTCCACGATGTCAGAGACCCAGGCTCCTTCTGAGTTGTTGCTGCTCCACCTTCTTCAACAAGTCACTTCCACTTAATGACCTAAGACAGCAACAGGAGTTGCAGCCACTGATCTTCACTCCAGCAAGCAGGAAGGAATGAGAGAGAAACCCAAGGCCAAGGGCTCATTCTGTACATCTCATTGACTGGAACTTGGTCTCATGGCTGCAGCTAGGTGAGAGAGGCTTGTAAGCTTGTAGATGTGGTCTGTATACTGGGAGGCTACATGTCTAGCTTAAAACCATGGTTTCTATAATATGAAAAGTAGGGGCTGGGTGCGGTGGCTCACACCTGTAATCCCAGCACTTTGGGATGCTGAAGCAAGTGGATCATGAGGTCAGGAGATCGAGACCATCCTGGCCAACATGGTGAAACCCTGTCTCTGCTAAAAATACAAAAAATTAGCTGAGTGTGGTGGCATGTGCCTGTAATCCCAGTTACTTAGGGGGCTGAGGCAGGAAAATTGCTTGAACCAGGGAGTCAGAGGTTGCAGTGAGCCGAGATCTCGTCACTGCACTTCAGCCTGGGCGGCAGAGCAAGGTTCCGTTTCAAAGAGAAAAGAAGAAAAGTAGGAAAGCAGATATCAGAGTATATATTTGTAGTCTGCTTGAAACAGTGCCTGGTACTCAGTGAGCAGACAATAAACATAAACTATTAACTCTTATCAGAAGTCCGCCATACTGGATGGAGCTAGTCATGCTTTAAGCTTGTCATAGGCCTCATTGCCGTGCACAGAGCACTTTTGGGGCTTAGTTTCATGCTCAGGTTGAGTAAACAGACTGCCTTTCTGCTTGAACAGAGTAGCTACAACAATTAAAAAATAAAAAGAGTTGAGCAGGTATAGGAATAGTTAGACTGAATCTTAGGTTCCCTGGGAGAGAACATAACTGCACCTGAATGATGCCAAGGGCATTGGTGCACTGGGGAGCTGTGGCTGCAAGGGGAGCCCTGGGGGAGCAGTTGGTCCAGGGGACATGCTCCTCCAGCTAGTGGGAGGGTTTCAGACAGATGTGGCCAAGTGCAACGCAATGAGAACTGCTCTGGTTCTTCTAAAGGACACATAAAGTGGCATGTCATGGTAACTTCTCTTCCCTAACTCATGGGTGAGGGCAGAGGGTAGAAGAAGAAATAGAAGACAGATGAGACTTGGAGAGAGGCTTGGACCTGGGAAGAACTGCCACTCCCAAACCTTGTCCCCAAAGCCTTTGGTTGCCAAGACTGCAGGGGAGCCACTGGCCCCACCCTAGATTTGCACAACAAATGAGGTGTTCTAACCTCTTCCATCTCTGACTCTTTGGTTATCTTCCTGAAGGCAGCAGAGGCAGGAGAGGCCCTCTTTGCCCCAGGCTAGTCAGCTGTCTTTTAGAGGCTTCACCCTATGAATGTTTTATTTTTGTTGATTTATTGATTGATTGATTGACACAGTTTCACACTTGTCACCCAGGCCGGAATGCAGTGGCACGATCTCAGCTCACTGCAACGTCCACCTCTTGGATTCAAGTGATTCTCCTGTCTCAGCCTCCCGAGTAGCTGGGATTACAGGTGACTGCCACCACACCTGGCTAATTTTTGAACTTTTAGTAGAGACAGGGCTTCACCATGTGGTCAGGCTGGTCTCGAACTCCTGATCTCAGGCAATCTGCCTGACTCGGCCTCACAAAGTGCTGGGATTACAGGCGTCAGCTACCATGTCTGGCCCTAAGAGTGTTTTGGATCCTTGTGTTTCTAAACCAGTGGTTCTCAACATATGGCTCTGGAAACTCTAGGCGTCTTCAAGAAACTTCCAGAGGGTTCGCTAGGTCAAAATTATTTTCATATTATTACTGTTATTTGTCTTTTCACCCTAATTCTCTCACTAAGTTATGGTAGCGTTCTCCAGTGGCTGTGTATGTAGCATCACAACAGAGTGAACATATACCTGTGTTCTGTTAACACAGACTTAAAGGAAATTTGCAAAGACATAAATCAGTCCCACTCTTCTTAGCTGATATTTTTGTTTTGAAAAATATAGCTGTTTTTCACCAAAATGCATTATTTATATTAACATGTAACAGGTTATCTTAAATAAATTAATATTTTATTTTTTAGACCCCCATCCAATGACCTATCAGGTAAATATTTCACATGTTCATAGTTTTAATTTCTAAATACAGTAAAGGGCAATAAACAGAATCTGTATTTTGAAAAAGCTCTTTTGGGTCCTCTGCAATTTTCAAGATTCAAAATGGGCTCTGAGACCAAATAGTTTCAGAACCACTATCATAAACAAAAGAATTTTTGTGTGCATTGCTGTGCAGGTATGCTTTCCTACTTTTCTTTTTTTTTCTTTGGTATCTGTTTTCCTACTTTTCTTTTCTTTTTTTTCTTTGAAACGGAGTCTTGCTCTGTCACCCAGGCTGGAGTGCAGTGGTGTGACCTCAGCTCACTGCAACCTCCGACTCCCTGGTTCAAGCGATTCTCCTGCCTCAGCCTCCTGAGTAACTAGGATTACAGGCACACATATGTGCACATATATGAACACTTAAATGTATATCGTGACGAAATATCTTCTCATACCTCCAGACCAAGGACTCACAAACTTTTTCTGTAAAGGACCAGAGAGTAAATGTTTCAGGCTTTTGGGGGCTGTCTGGTCTCTGTAGGGACCACTGAGCCCTACTGTAGTATCACCAAATCAGACACAGATAATTGCTAATAAATGGGTGTGGCTGTGTTTCAATAAAATTATTTAAGAACACTGAAATGTGAACTCTAACTTTCATTTTGTGTAATTTTACAAAATGTTATTCTTCTGCAAATCTTCTTCTTCCACATAAATACATCTGTAAATCAGATAACATCCTTGTTTTCTACTTTTTGACGTGGGAAATGTGATTCTCCATACCACGTCACTGCTTTTCTCAATGCCATCAATGGCCTTTAGATTAAGTGGGTGGTGAAGGTCAAGGGTGTCATCAGAAGTTTGCTCCTCTGGGAGGGGACATGTGAGCCGGGTGCTTATGCCTCAGAGCTGTCTAAGAAGAATCCAGACAAAGGCAGGGCTAATGAGAGAAGAAACCAAGAAATTCGTTATGCTGAACTGGGATCCAAAGTGTATGACAATTTTCCCGCTCACTCAACACACGATGTATTTATCCACATACTATGTACAAGGGCATTAAGAGTTAAAAGATAAAATTTGAATGCTATTTGCCAAAGAGATTTTCTGGAAACCTTTTTGGAAAGAATGTCCACGAATAGAAGAGGTCGGTAATCCACAGGCAAGACTTCTGCAGTCTGAAAGATTCATACATCTAAGACATACACAGTCAGTTCGCATCATCTGCAGTGGTTATGTTCAATACAGGCACTTTGAACACTGAATGAGCATGTCCTGACCCATCACTCCCAGGGGAAATACAAGGTTTGTTTCCCGTGAGCCTTTGATCATACTATTTTTTTTTTTAAAGATGGAATCTTGCTCTGTCACCAGACTGGAGGGCAATGGTGGGATCTTGGCTCACTGCAACTTCTGCCTCCTGGGTTCAAGCGATTCTCCTTCTTCAGCCTCCCAAGTAGCTGGGACTACAGGTGTACACCACCACGCCCGGGTAATTTTTGTATTTTCTTAGTAGAGATGGAGATTCACCATGTTGGCCAGGATGTTCTCAATCTTTTGATCTCGTGATCCACCCATCTCGGTCTCCCAAAGTGCTGGGATGATAGGCGTGAGCCACCGCACCTAGCCCATACTATTTTTGTCCACAGATCAATGCATAACCGTGTTTTATGTGTGTTTCTGTTTAAAGACCCCTTATTTCATGTGTATCATTGATTCACTGATATTGAACTCAGTGTCCATGGCACTATAACTTATGCATGAACAAGCTTGTCTAACACATAAACAGTCTCTGTAAGGCACGTCAGGGCCTTCTTGCACTTAGGAACAACAGACAGCCCTTCAGCACTGTGCCTGGGGCCATTTTAAGTAGTGAAATAACTAAGAAAAAGCACAAAAATGAGAAAAATGTGGCACTAAACAGAGCATGAAAGAACACATGCTTGCCGGGTGTGGTGGCTCACGCCTGTAATCCAGCACTTTGGGAGCCCGCGTGGGTGGATCACCTGAGGAGGGAGTGTGAGACCAGCCTGACCAACATGGAGAAAGCCCGTCTCTACTAAAAATACAAAAAAATTAGCCAGATGTGGTGGTGCATGCCTGTAGTCCCAGCTATTCGGGAGGCTGAGGCAGGAGAACTGCTTGAATCTGGGAGGCGGAGGTTGTGCTGAGACGAGATTGCGCCATTGCACTCCAGCCTGAGCCACAAGAGCGAAACTCCATCTCAAAAAAAATTTAAAAAAGAAAAAAAGACAGAAAGGACACTTGCTTATAGTGTGAGAGCTGCAACAAGAAGGTAGAGTCTCCTTGTTCAACCTCAGCGAGAAACGTGCACATATGTTTTCACTACTCTGTGCTTGTCTGTGAATGACCGTAAGCATGCAGCAAGTCTTGATTTGGGGGTTACAAATTAATTGTATCAAGTAGAAGAATTTGCCAACATGGAATTTATGAACAATGAGGATCAATTATATGTATTTTTGATATCAGAGAAGAGCTCACAATGGAAACTGGTACACTTGTTTGGAAGGGGAATTGGACTGTGAGCACCTAAAATTTTTGATGTTGGGAGTTAAACTTTGGAAACTCATCAGAGAAAATTATCAGGCAAATGAGTGAATGATTGTGTGCAAGGATGCTCATTTATAATTTAATGAAACACTATACAATCATGAAAATGCATGGATGAATATTTACTAACCTGAAGTTTATAAAACGTAAAGTGAAAATACAATGTACACATCATAGTCCCATTTTTGTGCTCAATATATGTTATTTATGATGTCTAAAACAGATATATTTAGTTTATAATCTAGATATATTCCATTTCTGAGTAGAAAAAATTCTGAAATGATATATATCAGTAAGGTACCATGTCTGGGAGTTGGGATTACAGATGAATTTAGTTTTGTTCTTTGTACTTTTCAGTGTTTTCTAAATTTGTTTACAATGAAAGAACTGCCTTCGAAGTGCGTTGTTTCACAGTGAAGATATTTAAGGTTCTTACTCTATGCCAGGCACAGGGCTAAGTTTCTTAACTCTTAAATTTTTATTACAATTCTGTGAAACAATCATTTCTATTTCACTATTAAGAATAAAAATGGAAAACGTCTCAAAGATTCCCTAGCCTCATTCCTCAGGTTTGGAAGGCCCTTGAAGGCCAGCTCTCCCACCCCCAACACATCTTGCTGCCATTCTGGGAACCGGAATCAGAGGTGGAGACTCTGGCCCAAGTCCCCACTACTGAGAAAAGTGCTGAGGTCTGAGTCTTTCCAGCCAGGGCAGAATTCCTGGGGCTTGGCCACAGGGACAGGACTAACATTCAGGCAGGAATTTTGTCTGTCTCTTTCTCTCTTTTTAAAAGAAATAGCCACTGCCACTGTGTTGAGCCTTGTGTTATCTGGTTTTCTTCAAAGGCTGAGTGAAGACAAGCTGCTTCTATTCAATTATTCAGGACTGTCTGGGGAACGGGGTTTCTGGGAGAAAAGGTCCTCTGCCCAGAAACGACTCAATCATCAGCAGGGCCCAGTACTGCATGAAGATGAGCTTAACAGATGTCAGCCCATCGGCGTGAGAGTTTCTGCTTGTAATTTATCCTTTGGAGCATTGCTCTATCTCCAACTTGTGTTTTTCTAACAGTCAACAAATCAAAAAATGACCAAAGGTGACAATGGGGACTAAGTTTGGGCTCCCACCCTTTCCACATGGCACCTTCCCTCTTACCAGCCTCTCTTGCATGATACCTGATGAATCCCTGACTTTCCAGCTTTTTTGTTTTACTTCACTACTTAAAAACTGCAGAGTCTGCTGGATTTGAGGCCAGAGGACTTGGATGCAGGTGCCAGTCTGCCACATTTACCTACGTGACCTTCACTAAGTCACTAATCCTTTCTGGTCCTTGGGTTACCCATTTGGAAAATCAGTTCAAAAATTAGGTCATGTTTTGATTTGTTGACTTAAAAAAATGCAGCTTGGGCATAAAGCAATGAGATCCCATTCTGGAGATTGGATCATACACCTGCCTGTGGAGGTGTGTGTCTGTCACGGCAAAACCCCAGGTTTCGATTTTGCGATGTTGACGCACAATCAGAGGACAAAATGGGCTACTCAATTTCAGCATCAATGAGCTTAGCCAGAGGGCATGGCTTTGGGCAGGAGCAGGGGGACCTTCCAAAAACCACACCATGCAGGGGGTCACCTGACCTACACAGAACAAGGCATTACCCTCTGGGGCCAGCTGATTGGAGCTCCTGGGATCACGTGGCAGAATTACACATGGCTTATGGTTCTTTTCAGGCAGCCAAATTCTCCAAGAGTGGTGTAAATGTCAGTTTCATGAAAATCCATTCTAAAAGCCCCATCAACTTTTCAGTCACCTGCTTCCCCTTTTCCACCCAGTTCTCCTGAGAGCTGGAGGCGATTCTGAGATCAGAGAGCATAATTACAAATGAATCAAGGCTCTGGGGATGGCTTACAGCTTAATTAGCTCCCGTCCCTGCACTGTCTCCATTGCTCGCCTCAAGCTCATCTCAGCGCCCGAGTCCTGACTGCCAAAGAATTCAGAACAGGAGCCTCCTGGCTTGTTAACATGCTCTCCTCGGTCCCTCCTGACTCTCACATCTAGGCTGCAATTAGGCCCAGCTGAGGCGACAGAGAGTCCTGAGCAGCTCTCGTTGCCTCTGTTTGTGCATCCAGAGCTGGCTGGGGGTTGGTGCTTGTCTGGACTGGCCCGGAGGTGAGGTGCACCATGGAATGTGGAGTGGCGGCGGCTGCAGCCACTGCACCTGCTCGGCCCAGCCCAGGTCAAAAGGCTGCTGGCTGCAGGTGTGTTTCCGGGGGCGTCTGAGAGGGCAGGGACCAGGCATTGAAGGCACCTGGAGTTAAAGGTACCAGCTCAGGGAGAGAGGGGACCGGGAGAGGCCAGGGCTGGGATGACTCCTGGGCAGAAGTCACCCTGGGCAGCAGGAGCTTCCCTCTAAGCACAGCCAGCACCCTAGAAAGGACTTTGGGCTATGCAACACCAAAAGGAAGAAACTACAATTGTACCTTGAGGGTCCCTCTCAAGGAAAAGTGCAAACCTGTAAGCTGATTTCTTGGTCCTCATGACTACCTGGTGGCTTAAGGCTTGGGCTGTCAATGAGTTTCCAGCTTGCAGTCTGTGACTCTACCCTAGAGGGAACTCTCTCTCTCCTGGAAAGGAGGAAGCTTGTAGGAAGAACCTTTTTTTTTTTTAAAAGACTGAGTCTCACTCAATGGCCAGGTTGGAGTGCAATGGCACGATCTCGGCTCACTGCAACCTCTGCGTCTCAGGTTCAAGCGATTCTCCTGTCTCATCCTCTCAAGTAGCTGGGACTACAGGTGTGTGCCACCACGCACAGCTAATTTCGGTATTTTTAGTAGAGACAGGGTTTCACCATGTTGGCCAGGATGGTTTCAATCTTTAGACCTCGTGATCCACCCACCTCAGCCTCCCAAAGTGCTAAAGAAAGCTCATTAGCTGGGCAATAATGCCTATCCAAGAAGCCAAAGGGAGAAATAGCAGTGCCGCTTGCTCCCAAGCTGGGTCCACTCCCACGCCACCTCACTGCTGGGCGGCTCTGCCTAGGTTTATCAGACCCAAGACCCTGCAGAAGGGTTTCAGCCTTTCTCAGAGACAGGAAGTGAAAAAATAAAACTGCAATAATGTTGATGTGAATGTCTCCAAACATAGGATTATCTCTGAAAGTCAAGGTCACTCTACTTCAATCATTACATAAAACCGTTCTAACGTTAGCCAAAGATGTGTTTTCATTTTTCATCTGTTCGATAAAATGTTATACCTGAGCGAGTCAAGGAACATGCCACACTCTGAGATTGAGTTATGAATCATTTTATTGCCAGCAACTGAGAGAGGGAGAGTCAGTTAGGCTAACAAAAGGTAGGTTATCAGAGTAATAGGGAGTCATTTTCCCAAAATCAAGTTCCTGAGGCCTGAAAACCTCTTAATGTAGATCTGCCCCTCCCAAAAGAAACCTGCAGAGATGAAAGAAACATGAATCTGTCTATTCACAAGAGCACCAAGTCCTCACCAGGACCACAGCCCTGGTCAGGGGCCAGCCCCATGGCTCCAGGAAAACCCTTCATTGTCAAAGAGATCCTCAGCACTGTCATCCTCAAAACTGCACTCACCTGCCAGGTTCATGGTCAGAACCTAGTGAGGAAGCCAAGTGGCCCGTGCATGGAGAGGCTGGTGTCGTAGACTTTGGGCTTCCTTCTTCAGGAAGGATGATTAAGCGGGAGCATTTGAGAGAGAGAAAGCGAACTCCATCCATCTCCCCCTACCCTGGAGTAAGAGTTACCTGTGCTGATTGCTCTCCTTTACTGAGAAGTGTCCTTCCTGCTTCCTTGGGCTCTGAACCATGCTGCATTTTGGTTATATTGTTAGGAAACCATGGCTCCTATGCACACGATAAAGCCAGAGAGAAAACACTTTCTATATTTATATCTTAAACAGGCATTGACTGAATGGCTACCATGAGCCTGACAGGTGCTAGTTTTGAAGTGCTCAGAGGCCAGTGGGGAGATAGTTTTTGTACAAGATTCCCCAGAGCAGGGGAAGGCACAAAGTGTGGAGAAGCCTGGAGAATGTATGATTAATTCTAGCTGAAGGTAGGAAGGCTTCACAGAGCGGGCGACCACCAAGCTACGCTTCCGACGATGGCATAAGCGTCCCTGGGGCCAGGCCTGAAAGACGGTGGGGATTTAGTGGGGAGGGACTGGGGTGCTGGGCAGGACCCAGGCTGGAGAGGCGGATTGCAGTTCAAGGGAGGGAATCTTAATGCCGCCCTGAGCACTTGGGAGAGCAGCTCCTAGTCTAAGGGCGCGACTGAAGAAGCCCAACCTGGAAGACACCTGTTTGTTTCTGGGCTGCAGAGTAGAAAATGGAAGGGACAGGAAGGAAAACAGAGGCTTCGTCCACTGACTGCTTTTTAGCAACATCATCGCTACGCATCAGTCACAGCCATGACAGGGTCACACGGCTGTTTCACCCTTCCAGTGTACCGCTGGTTTTCTTTGTAGCTTTTCTGTCTACAAACCAGCCATGTTTTCATGAGGGCCAGAGATGGTTTGGATCTAGCTCCGGAGGCAGCTGGAAGCCCCAGGCCTTGCTACCCACAGTGTGGCCTGAGGACACTGCAGCATCAGCATCACCTGGACCTTGTGAGAAATGCGGAATCCCAGGCCCCACCCCAGACCCACCAAGTCGGATTTCCCCAGCTCTCCAGAGCCAAATGTGACTTCCTGAGGATTCCTGGACGAATAGTGGCCACTACCTGGAGCACTGTAACCTGAAGGATGGACCCTTCCACTCCCAGGCTCAGGCCACATCGGACAGGGCAGGAGAAAACCAGAAATTCCTTCCAGGTTCTAAGCAAAGCTTCAGCTTTGGTTTTTTTGATATTCTAGGTGGGAGGCCAGCCAGAAAGGGCTCAGTCAGTCTCAGGCACACAGGCATCAGACACACTGTCAAGAAGCAAAACAACCCAGGAATGCAGGTGAGCTCATGCCTTCGAGCAGCAGTAATTCATGCTGCAGCAAGTTACGTGTGTTTCACAGAGGAGGACGCCTGTACAGGTGGAGTCACGCACCCGTACCTGTCAGCACTTACATTATCCATGATTATCCGGATTTTCTTTCCATTTGGCCCCAGAGAAGGAGCCGCCACACAAAGAGTTCAGCAGAATGAAGTCACTGGTCTTCCTCTTGGATAGAGCAGTATCCACAGAGGTAAAGAATAACCAGTCTAATAGTGTGTGTGTGTGTGCACGCACGCGTGTGTGCGTGTATGTGTTCATGTATAGGAGACATCTGGTCAGACCTCAGGGTTGCTGAAATATGATGTACCCTAAAGGGAACTTGCAGAGAAGCTCTCTACTTTGCCGATCTGTGGGTCACAGTGTGAGAATAACTTTCTCATCATGTTTAGGGCTTTAAGTATTTGAAAATAATAAAATGAAACAGTTTGAATTAAAATTTATGGTTGAGTCTGCCTGTCTGGGAGGAGCTGGCTTAGTGGGCAAGGCTGACGCCAGCCAGGCTGCAGGGGCTGGAAGAAATTGGACACCAGCAAGGCTGTAAGTGAGGAGGGATGACTCTCCCATAGACCTGCGTGGTGGGCCCTCTGGGCCAGCCGCTCCCAGTTCTGGTTGTACATTGGATGCTCCTGGGAGACCGTTTAAAAAATGCTGATGACTGGGCCACACCATAGACACAGTAAATCTGAATTGCTGGGATTGGGGCCTGGTGACTGAAAGATTTTTGAAGCTCTCCTGGTGATTTTAATGTAATGCCAGGGTTAAGAATCACTGGCTGAGGCCAAAGCCTCCAGGCTGGAAGAGAGCAGACGGGGCTTTTGTTTCTGCTCTTGGAAGGGTCTTCCCCTCTACCAGGCAGGCATACAGACAGGCCTCAGTGGGTGCAGAAGGGGTGATTTCTAGTATTCAACTCCTTGGAAATTTTACCAAACTATAGATTCAGACAGTGAGTCTGACCAATCCCTCTGCAGGGCTGTGGAGTCAATTCCTCAGCAGCTGCCCCATCTCTGCCAGCCTCTGAACACTTGCTATGGACACTTGTGATCTCCATCAAGATGTGCTTTTTATTTCTCAGAGAACGTGCACACTAATGATCTTATTTTATCTTGTGTATAAGTTTTCTATTGCTGATGTAACAATTTACTGCCAAAGTCATGGCTTGAGACACAAACTTACTGCCTTACAGTTCTGGGGCTCTAAAATCAAGGTGTCAGCAGGTTACATTCTTCCTGAAGCCTGTTGGGGAGAATTGGGTTCCTCTAATTCTCTGTCTTCTAGAGGGTGCTGTGTTCCACTCTTGGCGATCCCCTTCCTCAAATCACTCTGACCTCTGCTCTGTCTCCGTCTCCTTCTCTGACCCTCCTGTTTCTGCCTTCCAAGGCCCCTCATGTTTACATCATGCCCACCAGGATAATCTTCCCATCTGAGGACCCTTCACTTAGTCATATCTGCAAGTCCCTTTTGCCATGGAAAGTCACACTCACATGTTCTAGGGATTAGGATATAGACATCTTTGGGGAGCCATAACTCCATCTCCACGCCCTGACAACGTGCCACATGAGTCAACTGTGTTATTAGACCCATTTGGCAGATGAGAAAACCGACAGCCAGAGACCTAGGTTTTAGAGAGCAAAGGTGAAACTAAATTCTTGTTATTCCCCACCTGGTTGTTGCCCTGCCCTCCCGTGGGGTAGTTCTTCCCACACATTTTTGTTGGACAGCTTTGTGGGCACCCAGATACAAAATTACTGCCACCAGGTTGGGTGTGGCCCAGGCATCGCCATGGGCCCAGGGAGCCAGGTTCTCTCTCTGGGTTGGTGCCCGTTGTTCTGGACATCTCTGATCTCCTTGACTAGGTCTATGTACCTTTACACACAAATAATTACCACGCAGCTCTCCCTCATGGCGTTTGTCAGGATCCTACCACTGTTTATGTACCTCTGTCATTAACCTCAGCCTTTCCCTTTCAACAGTAAACTCCATCGGGACAGAATACATACTTGCTTTTGCACTCAGCACTTTGTAGAGCGTGTGTGGATGTTTAATAAAAACGAATGAATGTTTGCCAGCAGTGGAAGCCTTACAGATTACAAGCAACTACTCCTTTGCCTTGTAGAAGCTGTGGCTGATTGCTCTAGTGTTCCCACCTCCTCACTTCCTGTAGGAAGATTATACATCCCATTCATTGGCCTGTGACTGCAGGGGCTGCTTCCTGCTCCACTGCCGGGCTTGTGACTTGCTTTGGCCAATGGAATGTGAATGTGAATATAACAGAAGCCTCCTCTGTGCAGCGCCTAGAGCAGTTCCATGGCTTGGCTCTGCCTCTTGTTCTTTTCCCTTTCCCAAGAGAGTACAATAACCAAACTATAGAACGCTTTTTCGGCATGTGTCCCAGAATGAGAAGACATTAAGGAGTGGAGCCATCATGTCCACCTTGCAGCTCTCAACATGTGTGAGATTGAGTTGTTGCTATAAGCCAATAAGATTTGGAGGTTTTTGTTATTGTAGCATGACTTAGCAAATTCTGACAAATACCAAAGTCATTACTGGACATCTAAGGCCACATCCAGCTTTCCTTCCTCCCCAGTGGCGACCCAGTTACAGCCCTGGCCCTGCCACTCACAAGCTGTGTGATTTTGAGAAAATCAGATCACATCTTTGGTTTCAGAGTTTTATACCAGTAGATAAAAGCTTCCTCCGGCTTCAGAATCGGCGATTCTGGAGAGGTCGCCTACTATTCAACACTTGACTCTATCTTTAATGAATTATCTGCAGATGGTATGTAGTGCCAGGGAAGTTGCCCCAAATTTTTAGTGTGACAGGTACATATTCTTGGGCAAACTTTTTTACTGTTTTGTTTGTAAAAGTCTTCTTATCTGTAAAAGGGACATTTATCACACAGTGTCAAGGTATGCCATCCAGCTCATGGTACATACTCAATAAATTTAGGGGTCCTCCTCTTTCCCTTAGCTACTTGATCAGATTACATATTTTCAGGTGTACTTTTTTTTGCATCTTGTATGTCCTAAGCTTGGGTGCCTTGAGGGAGAGGGTGAAAATCCCTGGATAAAAGTGCACAGAAGCGTGCACAGATTTTCATAGCAGCATTACTTCTAATAGCTCCAAAGTAAGAAGAACACAAAGGAATGCTATTTAGCCATAAGAAGGAATAAGGTACTGGTTTGTGCTACAACATAGATGAGCCTCAAAGAGGTTATGCTAGAGGAAAGAAGACAGTTGCAAGTGGCCAAACATTATATGATTCTATTTATGTTAAATGCCCAGGATAGGTAAGCCCAGAGGGATAGATGGTAGATCTGTGGTTATCTAATTAACTGGGAGACTGCAGAATATGGAGGGGTTGAGTTGGGGGTGGGAGGGTTGGCAGCTAATGGGTATTAGGTTTCTTTCTGAGGTGATGAAACTGTTTCGAGGTTAGTGGTGATGATTGTGCAACTTTGTAAATACACTAAAAACCACTGAATTGTATACTTTGCTTATTTTTTTAATCATATGCTTTTAAAGTGTGAAATGTGTGGTGTGTGAATTATATCTTAATATTGAAAAAAATCCAACTACCTCAGAGGAATGTAGAGGGATGAATCCCAGGGGTTGCTAGTTCGGGTGGAGGGGCATTGCCATGGCATCCCTTCTTCTCAGCCTTGTCAGTTTTATCTTACTTTGTCCTCCTCCCAAATCTCTCTTCTCTGCTGTTGATGCTGCATGTCCCAGCAAGGGGAAAGTTCTCTTGTTGCTTAGCTCAAAGGAAATGGTTAGGAGCTTTCAAAGATCATTTTATTAAAATTTTTCAAGGGGTCAGGCATGGTGGCTCACGCCTATAGTCCTAGCACTTTGGGAAGCCAAGGTGGGCAGATCACCTGAGGTCAGAGGTTTGAGACCAGCCTTGCCAACATTACGAAACCCCGTCTCTACTAAAAATACGCAAATTAGCCAGGTGTGGTGGCGCATGCCTGTAATCCTAGCTACTTGAGAGGCTGAGTCAGGAGAATTGCTTGAACCCAGAAGGTGGAGGTTGCCGCAAGCTGAGATCATGCCGCTGCACTGCAACTTGGACAACAGAACAAGACTCCATCTTGAAAAAAAAATACAGAGGTAGGGAATAAAAATATAAACACATAAGAAGATGGAAGTGTTCTGGAGATCATATTCCTTACACTGAAGTGACCACAAGCACAGGCCAACTCTGAGTCTGTGTCCTTCCCACCCCATCAGCCCAGTCTAGGGGAACGGGCCCTAGAGTCCCCAGGTGGAAGCTCTGGACAATTTCCTCTGTTCTCTCTTCCCTTTTGTGCTGGGCCTGAGCCCTCACTGGTCATGGTCTAGTGGGAATGGATGGCAATGGGTTGGTGGTGCTCTCAGTATGTAGAACACCGCTTTCTTCCCCCGCAGACCCAGGAACCAAGGCACTGGTGAGTGGGGGTGAGGGGCATTTATGAAGACTCAGTTCTTCCTTCCATTCCCCATTCTTCCCCTTACAAGAGAAGGAAGGGTCATTTCCTTACAGTGCCCCACCAACACTTGTTGATGGACCCATTGCCAAAGGACCCAGAAAATCATAACTTCTTCTTGCTTCACAGAAGACTGTCAGCCCCTCATTCCCATCTTCAATCTACAGTTTCAATGATCACCAACTCAATTGTTAGAGTATCCTAGCAAAATGGAGAGAAATAATTACTCTCCTGTTTTTCGCTTGGATGATTTTAGATTTTAAGATCAAATAATCTTTGCATGTGTTTTGGATTGGTCTGAGTCCTGTTGGCCACTGCTACATGACCAGCTTGAGCTGATAGGTTAACTCCCCCACATATAAGAGAGTGAATGGGTAGTACCTTGGGGCCCCTCTGGGAACCGTCATCCCCAGTGAGGCGGGGGAGTGTTTGCTTGTCCTCATCAGTCCCCACTTACCTTCTAGGGGTTGGCTGGCATTATCTAGACAGACCCTGGGATATGGGAACATGACTTGTCTCCTTCTTCAGAGCCTTAGAAGCTTATTTACAAAGCCCTCCAGGTCCCGGGTTGAAAGGGCTCACAGAAAGACGTAAGATGTTCTCAAAACAATCCAAGACCCAGTCAATATTTATAACCCAGGGCTTTAGCTCAGGTGGCTTCATGAGACTATTTGAGCTCCACTTAACTACTGTACATTGATCATCTGCAGAAGCCCTTTTGCCTGCTTGCTCCTTTATCTTTATTAAACTGTGCAGTTGGGAATACACTTGACTTTCAAAGTCTCAACTTGTACCTTTCAAAGGAAAAATTTCCACCTTATTTTTAAGCCCTATCTTGTTCCCCTGCAGTCTGAATAAACATTACTCAATAGCTGGAGTTACTTAAGCATCAATCATTTCCATTTCAAGGAGAAGGTAAAGGGAACAAAGATGTAACAGCACAAAAAGATTGAAATTTAACCTCCACTGCTGGGTGCTTTCCAAGCTTGTTCAGATTAGTTTGTCAAAAAGAAGCCCCAGAGAACTGATGTCACCTCTAGTTCACTGAAATTCTCTTTCTCTCAAGGATTACACTTGACTATGAAGCAAGTCATCCTGGAAACCCCAGGAAGGTGATGAACTCAGCTAGTGAGGAATTTGCTTTCTCCAAGTAGTTTCCACAAACCTTGTACATTCCTCTTCTCCTCAACATACCTCCCTTCAAATGGGTCTCTCGCCTGGCCTCCACCATACCTCTGTCCAACATAACTCACAATTCATGGCCTTCCCTTCTCTCCCTCTCTCTTGATTCTTCCTTTCCCTCCATCCTCCTCTGAAAAATAAAATCACCCTGTATAGAAATATTGGCCTCCAAAATCTCTACTTTCTCCAGTCTCATTGACTTCCCAGATGCCATTTTTGGCTCTGAGATGCAGAAGCTGCCTGCATTCTTTGGCTTGTGGCCTCTTCCTCCATCATCAAAACCAGTAGGTAAGCACCTTCAAATCTCTCACTTTCTTACAATGAGTCTCAGGCCCCCTCCCCAAGGAGTCTTGTCATTATTCTGGCCTCACTTGGATAATACAGAATAATTTCCCCATCTGCAAAGTTCATATCTGCAAAGTACAATTTTCCATAAAGTGGCATATTGGCAGATTTTGAGTATTAGGACTTGCACATTTTGGGGACTATTATTGAGCTGACTGCATCTCTAGATCCACTCTCTTTACTTCCTCCCTGCTATTCAGTGCCCTGAGGGACTGACCTATATGGACTGCATTTACCAGCTCACTTGCCCTCTTGCTTCTGGTAGGGTTTAGCCAATTGGGGGCACCAGCAAAGATCAGAGAACAGAGGAGTCCCTGGTTTCCTGCCTGCAGATTGGATGCATCCCTCTATCAAAGGACACACTCCTGGTGGCAAACCCTTTCTACACAGCTCCAGCTCCACTTGCTCCGTTTCCATTTCTTGCCCCTCAGGACTAAGGATGGTAATAGCCTCCCTGCCAGGCTAGGGCCAAGCTACTGCAACATTCCTTGTTAGTTTCCTTTAACCCTGTACATATCTCTGTAAAAGTTCCTGTTTGGCATAAACGTAACAGCTAAAACTATAAAATACCTAGAATACAACATAGGGATAAATATTCATGACCTTGGGTGGATTCTTAAATATGACACAAAAAAAGCACAGTCAACCAAAGAAAAAATAGATACACTGAATTTCATCAAAATTTAAAACTTTTTCATAAAAGAACACTAGCAAGAAAGTGAAAAAGACAACGCACAGAATGACAGATCTCACAAGGGTCTTGTATCTAGAATATAAAAAGAACTCTCACAAAACCACACACACAAAAGACAGACAATTCAATTAACAAATGAGTAAAGACCTTGGATAGATATTTCTCCAAAGAAGACAGACACATGGCCAAGAAGCATATGAAAAGATATTCCCATCATTAGTCATTAGGGAGATGCAAATCAAAACACAGGGAGACATCACATCACACATTCTAGGATGGCCATAATCAAAACAAAACAACAAGTGGGTTGGTGAGGATGTGGAGAGGGTGGAACCTTCACACACTGCAGGTGGGAAGGTAGAATGGTGTGGCTGCTGTGGAAAATTGTTTGGCAGTTCCTCAGTAAATTAAATGTAAAATGACCATGTGATCCAGCAATTCCACTCCTAGGTATATATGCCATATAATTGAAAACAGGTGTTCAAATTAAAACTTGTACATTTATGTTCCAGTCCATCACCCATGGCTCCTCCCGGCCAGCTCCAACTAAGAGCAGAAAACTTTTACTTTTATGCACTCTCACAGCAGACAATGGGTGTCATTGCAAAAAGCAAATGTGTGGAGCCTAGAGAAGGGAGGACTGATCATTGTCCAGGAGTGCTTATCACAATGTGACACAAAGTTCAGGGTTTCTGCCAGCTGGGTTATTTCTCAGTATGCTGGAGGGGGGTGCCCTTCACATGCCTAGAGAGGCCCCTGATTTATAGGGCTTTAAGAAGAAAACAAGGTCAGAGGAAAATTGGCTGACCCACTGTGAGTCCAAAGTGATTTCAACTAAAACAGAAAGAGAAGATGGAGATGATAAAAAACGAAATTTCAGATTTAGTGTCTGATGCTCCACCTCCTAAAAATAGGCAACCTCCCGGGCTCTGACCTTGCCTTTCTCTTTGCCTTGTCTCTTTTGGAACTCACTGTTAGACATTTCTGTGCTGAATATTTCTACCTGCTACAAACCCTGTGCTGGGAATCACAGCACATTTCCAAGGCAGCATATTCCAAACTGAACTCCTCCTTCCTTCCTTCATGTACCGTGCTCCTCTTGTCACCATCAGCTTCAAACTACTCTGCACCCTAGCCTCCCTATCTGATGCTGGCACTGCCACTTCCCCTTCGCCTGGCTGTGAACCTCCTGGTCTCTGGCATCCACATCCCTTCCATCTCCTGGGACCACAGCCTCACAGCTGCACTGTGCTCAGCATTTAACAGGGACTGTCACATTCAGACTTCACATTTCCTAGCAAATGGGAAGTGAGGCATCTAACACCATATACCCAACCCACATTGCCTCCCAACGCCAATGCATCTCTGCTTCCTGGCTCTCCCTATTCCAGTCTACCCTTAAACCCAATGTCTAAGTTCTCTGAACCCTGGCTCCAAGCTACCTGTTCCCTGCTACAAGCCTTCAATTCATTATCATAGAAATGTTGAAAACTCCATTTCCATCATTCTGCATCAGAAGTTTCTTGCATATCTATTTTGTGCTGGGCATGGTGTTAGGGACTGGTATTATAAGAGTGAACAAGACTCTCAGGGGGCTCACAACCCAATAGGTAAGACAAGTATGACATTGTACTGTAGGGTGAAAGAGAGTGAGGAAGTGAGTACACTCTGGGACCACAAATAAGGTACCAACCCCAGACTCAGTAGGTCAGGGAAGGCCTCTGGTATTCTCAAGATCAAGTCTAGATTCCTCAACAAGGGTGCAAAGATACCCACATCTGGTCTAGATTCCCTTATCTGGCCTCTAGACTCCTCATATATCTCATGAAGCATCTGCAAAGAGGTCCTCCTGTCCCTTTCCAAAGAAGCCAGCACCCTCCTACTTCTAAACATTTTTATTTATTCTTCTCTGGGTTATCCTTGCTCCTCACCTTTACATGTCAAACTCCTACTGAGGCTTCGAGAGCCAACAGAAACACCATCTCTTCCCTGAAGCCTTCTCTGATCTCCAGACTCATACACAATTTCTCTGCGCTTAACATTTTTTACATGGTGTATTGCATATGTCTTTTCCCACTGAGCTCAGTCGGGGCAGGTATATGTGATTCATCTTTGAGGGCTCCCAAAGGATCTACCTACCACAATACCTCGCACTGAGGTGAAGAGGAAGGTAAGTTAAAAGGCCCAACAGGATTTGGTCGTGTACATTAAAAGATGAATGGGCCACCCACGGTAGATTTGAATCATGTTGTGTGCATCGTATACCTGTACTAAAGTCCTCTGTCAACTCATCTGCTTTCTCATTGGTCTGGGAAAAAGTTAAGGTAGGTCACATTAGTCTATGTGTCCTGGGGCCTTGAGCTACACCTTGTAGGTCTGCAGTAAACATTTCCTGACCCCAACCAAGAGCAAAAATGTCAGTCTTTCACATTATCCTTGTTAGGACTAAACTAAGCCTCTTGCAAATATAATCACATCTTTTCCTCTCAGACATTTGGTGAGGGAGAACTGGCTTTTATTCTGGGATCACTGCTCTCTGCCATCCTTCTCATCCATCGCTCTCCATTTGTCCACCCACTGCTAAATCTTCACCTCCTAAACCAGTTCTGTTTGAACTGGCCATCAGCCCAATCCACACGGCCTTCCTTCCCTTCCCTCCTCTTGCACTTGGGGCTCTCACCTTGGCTTTCCTTTGGAAAAAGTTTAAAAAGCTGGTCTCCTCAGTCCCCTTTAATATTCTGTTATCTTGATCAGCATTTGTATTTTACATTGCAAGACATTCTGCCTGAATTCAGACTTCATTGGGGGAGGGGAGGGAGTTGGAAAGAGGATTGTTGATGACGGCGATGTTTTATTACGTGTGATGGTCATGGGTTAGACGTTCAGCTCATCAAGCTGGAGGCTGGGGGTGGGGAAGGGGAGAAGACACTAAATATCATGAAGTCACAGCGCAAAATATTTTTCCAGGAGACATCAAAGCCCTTTTCCATGGTATCTTGCCTTGACCCCATTTCACACTGGCAAAACAAACTCAAATTAAAATAAAAATACCAGGCTAGCTCCATTTAGCCAGTTGGGCTGCTGGGCTAAGTGATTGACTTTATTAAAATCACCAAATGCAAACGTTCCAAGATTTATTTTTCTTGCTTATAATTTTTCTGCCTTTCCACTGGTGGGCTGTTTATTTCTAATAATTTGGGAGGAAAAAGCATTGGCTCATACCAGTGGAGGTCGTATATGCCAAGCTGCAAACCAGAGCACATTTTACTGAGGAATAAAACCCCTGGAAAACAGGCTCCAGGGGGGCCTGCTGACGGCAAATTTACAAGCGTAGTACAATTGACGCCATTATAATTAGTTCCCCCCAAAAGTCTTTTTCAGAGCAGAGATCTGATCCTTTCTCTTTACACATGAATATCTCTGGACTAGAGCAAAAACATTATGGAGGGTGAGTCATAGACCGGCTTTTGGGCTTTAAAGACTAACGCAGATCCTATAAATCTAACCCACATTCTTTTACTGGGAATGACTGACTTTTATGAAAACCAAGGGCTGTAAATCAGAAACCTAAATAGCTTACTTTGCACCAGATAAACACAGATTTATGTAGTGATGGAGCCCTAAGTTAACCCTTTCATGGGGCGATAGCAGACCAGAGGGTTTATGTATGGTGGGCATGGGTTCCATCCAGGCCTGGTGTTCCTTTCTAAACACCGTAGGGTGGAGGGGAGACGTGCCACATGTTAATCTCCAGCAGACTAAGGTGAGAGACAGGAGTATGTCCTCTGGAGCCAAGGGAGCTTCCTACTGATCCATCTCAGCTGAGTGTGCCTTAAGCAGACAAGATTTGGTCCCTGGTTATTTCAAAGGAAAATCTCCAACTTGCAGTGACACACACACACACCAGGGCTAACCTACAAGGGGCTTCTGCAATCGTGCCTGTAGGTGAGCCTATTGTAGCCTGGGCTTCTAATCGTTAGCTGTGTAACCTCTGACAAAGCACCAAACCTTTGTGGACCTCAACCTTCTCATCTGCAAAATGGTGCACCTGTCATGTCATAAGGATTAAATAGGACCATTTTGTAAGGTGCTTAAAACACTGCTGGACTCAGGTTAGGCATTCAATATATATTAGCCAGTATTATTCCTATTGTTACTAGAACCACTGGTTATGTAGACCGGGCTTCTCAAACTACTGCTCACATAAGTCGCCTAGGGACTGAATTAACATGCAGCTGTGATGCCGCTCCTGAGACCTGCCTTTCCAGCACCCTGCCAGGAGGTGCTGATGCTGCCCGCGCCCAACCGCGCGTTGAGCAGCGCAGGTGTGCAGCTAGCCGAATGCACAGGCCACGCCCACACCCTTTCTTGTTCATTTCCCGTTGCAGCTCCTTTCGCCACGTGGACAGGTTCAGCACTCTCCTAGTCGATGCCATTATTCGCCATCAAAGCGAACCCTGGCAAAGAGGTGGATCCCACTGGTCTCTGAATCCTCTCGGGCGCTAAGCGCGAGGCCCCCCACCCGGGTGCAGCCCACGCGGTCCCCGTGTCCCTCCCGCGGGCCGACCCCCCACGTCCCTGGCCGCAGCGCGCTTATCTCTGCCTGCCGGCCCAGCTGGCAGTTTCCTGCGCAGCCTCGGGTCGGCCTCGCGCTTCTGGGTTTAAACAAGGCTCGCCCTTGTGTTGCCCACTTCAACTTTAAAGGGAAACAGGACCTGCTGATCCCGGCAGGGAGAGAAGGGCATCTATCATTTTTATGTGGCATTTCAAAGAAGGAGGCCTAGGCAGGCCAGAGACAAAGGCTCGCTGCGGGGTTAATGGAGAACGCCCATTTAATCATTAACGCTAATATTAAACTCGCCCAGAGGAGGCCCGCCTGAGGGGGATGCAGAGGGTACCCGAGAGGCCCTGGCTCAGCCCCCGGGGGGGCCCTATGGGCACTGGACGGGTTCAGGGCTCTCGTGGGTGGCTATGGCACTGGGGCTCGTAGAAGGAAGGGGCTTTCTGCTGAAGCTCAGGGTGGGAGCCTGAGAAAGGAGGAGGTGGTCTCCGAGGCTGCACCGAACTGGGGAACTGAATCCCTCCCACCGGCTCCCCTTGCCCTGGGAAGGTGAAAGCATTCGTTCATTTTCTAGGCCCGACCTGAGACCTGAGTGAGTAAACCACGCAAATCCACGCGCACCTGTGGTTCTCTGCGAATGTGGGTTTCCGCAGTGCTTCCTCCTTCTGCCAGGGCTGTGACAGGGGCATCCTCCCGCTCTTTGGAACGCCCCTCCCACCCCGTTCAACCCCAGCACTGAGGCATCCGACTCTGACATCTGCTGCTGCCCCCCACCCGCCCCTGCCCATCCCTGACTCTTATCTCATTTTAATCATTTACCTGGAGCTGTGAATAAGCTGCCTCCTCAGTGTTTTCCCAACTGCTTGAATAAAGCCTGGCGTTGCACAGTGAGAAAGTCATTTCCTTTCCAGTGCCCCTCCAAACCTGGAGGAGGAGGAGGAGCAGGAGCAGAAAACATGGCCAGCACAGGCTTTGACCCCTGCTGGGTACTTCTTCACCCTTTTCTTAAAAGAGGGGAGCAGACCTCAGACCCTACACTGACCCTGGCTTCTGGCTAGAATTTAATAAGCACCATAGTGTGTTAGCTGCCTTCAACTTATTTTTAATTTTTTTATATTGAAGTTTAGCACCATCCGTGATGTTAAGTGGATGTAAAACGAGGTGAATCACCACAAACTGAACCTGTGAAACCAGCGCCCAGATCGAGAAACAGAATTTGCTAATTTTGAATTCAGAAAACAGAATTTTCTGGGCTCCTGGAAGCCCCTCCCCCGGTCCCTTTCCACTCTCTGTCCCTCCTCCCAGAAGGGCAGCCCCTCTCCTAACTCCCAGCAGAAGATAGTTTTGCCTTTCAGTTTCCCATCAGTGATTTATACGGAATCACCTGGGCTTGTCTTCTCTCCCTCAGCCTGTTGTTCGTGATTTTCATTTGTGTCCAATTGTGCATAGTGGAAGATTTCTCATGTCCATTGCTGAAGAGTATTCATTGTGTTTATTTTTATGGTGATTTTCTATATGTAATTCACAGATGCTGGTTTTCCATTTACCGCCATCTCTACTTGTTCAAATTATAGAAGAATAAAACAAATCGAGTTCATTTAAAAAATCAAACAGCACTGTTGAAACACAGATATTGCAGAAGCAGTGAGGATGGTGCATGAGTCATGAAGATGTGGCATTTCAACCTAATCATTTAGGGAGATGGGGCTTCTGATCCTGTGCACATGCCTGAGTTGGGCTAATTTTAAAACTTGTCAAATGGGAGCTTAATAGAGTCTCCTGGGGCTCCCTTGCAGGCCAGGCACTACAGTGGCACCCTCCACTTGCAGGTCCCTGGTGTGTTTTAAAAGGACCCAGTGAGCACACAGGTGTGGGTTCCAGTACTTCTCCCAAAGCCCTCCTGTGGCAAAAGGGGGGTGGGGGTGGGCCTGCCTTAGAGCTCCCAGGACACACGGCTGACCTTTCCTGCCTCCCTGTGGGAAAATTCCCCAGGAGGAGATAAGGTCACTATAGTTAGGGCCTTGCAGGGGGCCTCCTGCCCCTGGAGCAGGATAGAAGGAAAAAAGGTTTAGATCTGGCTTCAGCCAAGTGCCTGCGCCCACCCATCGACCCTGCCCCCAGGACTCTGTCTCCCATGGGAGCTTCTGCAAATCCTGCTCTCCTTTCCCTGCGGAGGGTGAGACCCTCCTGGGAATAGCACCCGGCCAATGCCCCAGGGGCTGTAAGCAAAGGAAGCCTGAAAGAAACCCGAGCTCTTGCTTTGGGCTTAATTCCGTTGGGCTTCATTCACTTAATTTGGTGTAGATTTCAGTTTCTCCCTCAAGACAGGAAAAGTAATTCACAAACCCTAAGGAGAGGTGATACTGGCTTGTTTACCTTCAGATAGTGCTTTGAAAGTCCTGTTGACTCATTCATCTTGGAGATCTGATCACCCTGCCCTTGATCGCCCACACTTACTAGGCTGAGAAGAAAAGCTTTTGTTCTCTCCTTACAAACCCAAATTTGACTCCCAGCTCTCCGTCCCTTCACAACTCCATGACCTTTTGCAAGCTCCTTAACCTCTCCCAACCTTAATTTCCTGGTGTGTCATGTGGAGGTAATAGCATACTCCTTGCAGGGCACTGGTGAGAACTAAATGAGCTGGTGCCATCCAAGCATTTGGCAAGAAGCAGCTCACTAAGCAGTGTTGGGCTCCATATGTGCAAAAAGAGGAAGAGAAAAAAGTCTCCCTTAGAACCTCAAAAGTCTATTTTTAACCCCAGTTTTGGGTGCTTCATTCACGTTCAGTTTTTTCTTTGAACAGAAGAGAGAAATGATGGAAAGAGGCAGAGCTCTGCTTGTCATACCGAGGGGGATTCTGGCTGGTTTAGGGTCTCAGGTTCCACCTGCAGCATGATCCTCTGGGAGCTTATTTATTTCCAATGAAGACTTTGAGATGCTCCCAATGGGCTATCTTAGCACCATCAGCAAAGGCCCCAAAGCAGGATTCTAGCAAATACCTGCGGCAGGATAGTGCCTTTGCTACTCGGGAAACCTTACTGCCTACTCACTAAGGACCTCAAACATTATTAGACATTTCTGATGTTTAAAAGAAAACTCCAAGTTAAATTCCAAATAATTCATGTGCAACACTTGGGTTTTTCTGCCTTGAACTGAGAGTACCAACTTGACCTCATTTGCCTGGGATTTTACTGGTTTTAGCAGTGAAAGTTCCCCATCCCTAAACACCACTAGTCTTAGATAAGCCAGGATAATGGGTCACCCTATTCAAATGGCTTAACCACATTCTGTTCTGGTTATTTTCTACCTCACCCTAATTAATAGCTACGTTTATTAAGCAGAGACCGGGCTAAGCACAATTCCTACATAATTTCACCTGACTTTCCTAATAATCCTATGAGGTAGATATTATTATTATTATTATTATTATTATTATTGAAACTAGCATACTTCCCTGTTTCTGTGCTAAACAATACTGGGACTAGGAGAAATAATTTAGCTGCTTGCTCCAGGAAATACTTGCTTCTGGAAAACAAAGCTGCTGACCTGTTTTCTTATCAAGACCAAAAACTTGCTAATCAGTACTCACTCTAAGACCCTAGCCTCACTATGCACGCTGATCAAAAGGTCCAGTCTTTCAAGAACTGCCTTAAAATCACACTGCTCAGAACAGAAAACCCTGTCAATACCCTTCTCTCGACTTCTACCTTCTGAGACTGTGAAGGTAGTGGGCACCCTACCTTCTAATATATTTTCCTGATGTTCTTTGTGAGAAGTCAACTGTCAGCATTATGCATTATTTCCTTAGGTTTTGCTTTTCTGTTTTTTGGTTTTTTTTGAGACAGAGTCTTGCTCTGTTGCCCAGGCTGGAGTCCAGTGGCATGATCTTGGCTCACTGCAACCTCTGCCTCCTGGGTTCAAGCGATTCTCCTGCCTCAGCCTCCCAAGTAGCTGGGATTACAGTCGCAAGCCACCACACCCAGCTAATTTTTGTATTTTTAGTAGAGACAGGGTTTCACTATATTGTTCAGGCTGGTCTCGAACTCCTGACATCATGATCTGCCTGCCTCAGCCTCCCAAAGTGCTGGGATAACAGACATGAGCCACTGCACCTGGCCTATTTCCCTAGTTTTAATTATGAGACATCTGAAGCACTAAGAGATGAAGTATATTTTTTGATGAACAATGAGCACTTACCGTTTTTGTTGGTTGAATCCTTCTCAGGTTTAGCCAGTTCCCCTAACCAGCTCCCCCAGACAGGAAACCACTTGCCTACAAGAACTGAGACGAGTGAACTAACCAATCCCGCCCCTCCACCCCTAACCCTCTCCTCTGTGGGGTCTCACACTCTGGGCCACCATTCTGCTGCCCTAGCTACCTCAGAGCCAGGAACCAGACAACTAGGGACAGCCCTACACCCCAGAGCCCACTGGAAGATACACACCAGCCAGCCCTACACATGCTGGGCCTGACTTACCTGTTTGTTTCCTTGGAAACCACAATGAAGGCCCTGCCCATTTCTCCCCCCGCCCTCTGCTGCCGGAGTCTGGTGATTCCCCCAGTGCCCACCCACACCCCCCCTACCCCCACCCGTGGTGTGTCCTGCCCCATCTCCTGGAGTGAGATCAGGGATCTGTGAGTGTAGCACAATTTCTTTTCAATGGCAGCCATCTCCTGATCTGTTGGCCTCACCATACCTGATTAATAGTAAAACTTACATTTTAAAATACTTGTATCTGAGATACAGAGAGCAGCTCTGGTCGTGTGGGTCACAGCTAATAAAATCCAACCCTGCTCTGCTGCTCTGTGGCCATAGTGGCACCTTGTGTGACATTACCAGGCTGGGCCATGCTGGGCTGAGGCTGAGGGCTGCTGACAAGTGTCCTTTGTGCAAAAGCACCCACTCCCAGAGGGATGCAATCTCCTTTCTGCCCAAGTCCGTAAGAGTCCAAACCAATCATCCTGTTTAGCTCTGCACCTGCCGATGACCTCTGAGTACCAATGACCTCTGCACCCGCCGATAATCTCTGGGCACAGCACCGCTGTATCAGGCCTAACACAGCCCTTCCCTCATGGGGCCACCGATTGGAGGGCACCCCAGGCAGCAACTCCCCAGCCCCCACTTTCTATGTTTCTGTATTAGTCTGTTCTCATGCTGCTAATAAAGACATACTGAGACTGGGTAATTTATAAAGGAAAAAGGTTTAATTGACTCACAGTTCCACATGTCTTGGGAGGCCTCACAATCATGGTGGAAGGTGAATGAGGAGCAAAGTCATGTCTTACATGGTGGCAAGGAACAGGGCATGTGCAGAACTCCCCTTTATAAAAAAAAAAAACATCAAATCTCATGAGACTTATTCACTATCACGATAACAGCATGAGAAAAACCTTCCCCTGTGACCCAATCACCTCCCACTAGGCCCCTCCTCCAATTCAACATGAGATTTGGGTAGAGACACAAATCCAAACAATACCAGGTGGTCATAAGAAAGTACCATGGATAGAGTGGCTTCAACAACAGAGATTTATTTTCTCACAGTTACAGAGGCTGGAAGTCCAAAATCAAGGCATCAGCAGGGATACTTTCTCCCAAGGCTTTTCTCCTGCAGATGGCCACCTTTTCGTGGTGTCTTCTCACAGGTGTCCCTCTGTCTGTGCATGCTACTGTTTTCCATGGGTCCAAACTTCCTTTTCTTATTATAAGCACACCAGTTACATTGGATTAAGGCCCACCCTGAAGACTTCATTTTAGCTTAATTATCTCTCAAAATAGTTTTTCTTCAAACACAGTTAGATTCTAAGGTGCTGAGAGTGAGGACTTCAACATCTAAATTTGGACAGGGACACACTTCAGCCCATGACCGGTGGTGTACACACACCTCAGCCCAAGCACACAAGATGGAACACAAATGAGCAAGTGGTTTTTATGTGGGGAGGGTAGAGAAAATTCCTCAAGTCCATAAGGCTCAGGATGGAATCAATCACCTTGGGGCAAAACGTCCAGCTATGGTCCCAGGCTGCCATTTCCTGGGCACAGAACCTCAGGAGGCTCGCCTCTTCTCAAAGCTTTGCTTTCATTGTATCAGGAGGGAGAATGATTATGGTCTCAGAGGCTGACGGTGACGAGTTAACAGGATAATTCGTGTGTAGCGGTTCCACCAGCTGACATTTGTGAGAATGACAACTTTGAACGACAACTTCCTTTTTTCATATTTTTTTAATTTATTTTTGCTTCCCTTTAGCTGAGCTGTAGAGAAACTTTTGGCATTTTCCCTGCCTCCTGGAGTCTGTGTTAAAGTCCAAGTGCTTAGTAAATGTCAGCAGTTGGATTTAAAGATTCTTGGTAAAACCAGCTTCCTGAGACGCAAATGTGCTTATAGATTTGTACATGATTAGAAATCTGTCAAGTACAGTAGGAAGTAGCCATTGGGATTATTTGCCAAAGGTCTTAGATGTCTCCACCACTCTGCTTCTTTCCATGAGTTACCTAAGCTCACCCTCTGTTACCGACTGAAGGAATGTTTGTTCCCCTCACATTCATATGTTGAGATCCTAACCCCTGATGTGATGGTGTTAAGAGGTGAAGTCTTTAGGAGGTGAATTAGGTCATGAAGATGAAGCCCTCATGAATGGATTAGTGACCTTAGAAGAGATATAAGAGGCTAGGCATGGTGGCTCATGCCTATCATCCCAGTGCTTTGGGAGACTAAGGCAGGCGGATCCCTTGAGGTCAGAAGTTCGAGACCAGCCTGGCCAACATGGTGAAACCCCATCTCTACTAAAAAGACGAAAATTATTTGGATGTGGTGGTGCATGCATGTAGTTTCAGCTACACATGAGGCTGAGGCATGAGAATCACTTGAACCTGGGAGGCAGAGGTTGCAGTGAGTTCAGATCACACCACTGCAATCCAGCCTGGGCGACTGAGCAAGACTGTCAAAACAAAAAAAGAAA
>NW_016107711.1:613888-636997 GCF_001604975.1 Cebus imitator
AAAAAAAAAAAAAAGAAAAAGAAAGAAAGAAATACAAGAGCTTCATGCCTCTACTCTCCCCATGTGAGAACACTGCAAGAAGACAGCCATCTGCAAACCAGGAAGAGGGCCCTCACCATAACCTGACCATGCTGGCACCCTGATCCCAGACTTCCAGCCTTCAGAATGTGATAAATACATTTATATTGGTTAAGCCACCCAGTTTATCACAATTTGTTGCAGCAGCTGGAACAGACTAAGACACCGTCTCCACTGGCATTTCTTTAAAAAAAAAAATGTAGAAAAGCAAGACCCATCCCTGTCCTGAGGAGTTACCATGGATTGATGGAGGCCAGATAGTAAAGCAATCAGCAAACATGATAAAATGAAGTCTTCTCACTCCAGAAAATGCCACCTGAGGCTATGAGCGATCTTAGAGACGGTGATGTTAGATCTTATTACCCAAGAGGGGCGACTTGAGAGCAGAGATACCCCTTGAGCATCTCTAGACTAGGGAATATGAAAGGCAATGCAGGCAACATGGGCAAAGCTGGAGAGGTGGTGAAGTAAAGGGCAGACATAGAGAACCAGGTGGAGACACGTTTGCCTTGCACATGGCAAGAAGCACAATGGCAGAGAGAAAGACCAAGAAGGAAGCTGTGGCTTGAATGCCAAGTTGGGGCATCTGGATACACCTCCTTAAGTAACAGAAACTAAAACCAGTATTCAGTAGAAATTGTCCTCATCTAAGTTGGATTTTGGAAGATAACTCAAGCACCTAGGAGAGTGGACTAAAGAGGAAGAGCTCTACGCAGGTGGTGGCCCAGCTGAAGGTGTGCCAGTGATTCAGAGAAGAGGAAGGGAGGAGCTGGTCCGGGTGGAGGCAGTGAGGACAGAGACACTGGGGAGGCGGAGATGGTGGCCAGGGTGGGGTGTGGGTGGAGAGAGGTTCCTATCGCTGCTGTTACAAATCACTACAAAGTTGGTGACTTAACACAGGGCAACTACGGGGGCTCACGCCTGTAAACCCAGCACTTTGGGAGGCCAAGGTGGGCAGATCATGTGAGGTCAGGAGTTCAAGACCAGCCTGGCCAACATGGTAACACTTGGTCTCTATTAAAAATACAAAAGTTAGCTGGGCATGTTGGCACATGCCTGTAATCCCAGCTACCTGGGAGGCTGAGGCAGGAGAATTCCCGCAACCGGGGAAGTGGAGGTTGCAGTGAGCCGAGATCTTGCCACTGCATCCAGCCTGGGTGTCTGAACAAGCCTCTGTCTTACAAAAAAAAAAAAAAGAAAAAGAAAAAATCTCGCAAACTCCTTGCAGTGCTGTCGGTTAGAGTTTTAACAAGGTATTAGTGGGCTACAGTCAAGGTGTCACAGCCTGCACCCCCTTCTAAAGGCTCTAGGGAAAAATCCATTTCCTCATTTTTTTTTTTTCAGCTTCTAGAGGCTTCCCACACTCCATTCCCTGTGGCCCCTTCCTCCATCTTCAAAACCAGCATCTCTCTGACCCTTTTTTGTATGTGATCATGTCTCGCTCTGACCACAACTGGGAAAGGTTCTCTGATTTTAACAATTCATGTGATTAGATTGGGCCCACCTGGACACTTCAGGATAATCTCCCCACCTCAAGGTCCTTCATTTAACCACATATGCCAAGTCCCCTTTGCCACTTAAGGTTACATGGTCACAGGTTCAAGAAAGTAACATGTGGCTATCTTCGGAGCCCTTGTTGCCTGCCACATTCGTTTAGCCACAAACTCTAAATCCAGGCAGGAGCACCTCTTTCAGGAAGCTCGCTGCCTTTGTCCTGGTTCTCTGTCTTAAGTATTTGACTCTGACTTTCAGGAACGGTCCTCTTTCTCCAAGCATTCAGCCCAAGTTGTTAGCTCCAAACCTATCTCTTCAGCTCCTCTGCCTTTCCCTAAATAATGTGATTTTTTTTTTCCCTCGGTCCCCTGGGCTCCTGCTGTCATCCTGACCTCTCCGTTTTTGCTCATATTTCTTGCTTCCCAGATCAGCCGCTGCTAACAAGGCCTCCCACTCTTTGTGATGAACCCCTCAGATGTCTGGAATGTGGAAAGAACTTCCTTCAGCGAGCTCTTGGGACAGCCAATGTGCCAATGTCTCTGTATCCCCTGATGCCAAGGGGAGAGAGCCTTCTGCAGACATTTCTAGGCCAGCATCTCTTGCCCTTGCCTGTGTGGAGTCATCACTGTCTCTGCACTCAGGGACCTGCATACAGAGAAGGAAGCCTCTCTCTCCATCCCCACATGGTTGCTGCTGAGAGCGGCGGAAAGCAGCCAAATGCCTAGGCAGACAGGGGCAGGTCTCTGGTGAAACACCACCTTCAAGCCAAAGATAGTTTAAAGCCTAAAGCTACAAGTCAAATCCTCGGACCAGATTGCAAAGTTGTCTTCCCACTTGTTGCACTTTCCTCTGATTGATCCCCATCCTTCACCTGTTTTACATATACCTACCCTCTCCTAATTGCCCACGTTTGAGTGGTGTCTTTGCTTTAACCTTTTTTGCATACTCACAAACCAGTCAGCATACACTTCCCATGCTGAGTCCACAAAAGGACCCAGATCTGGTCACACGGGGGGAATCTCCTGCCTTCAGGTAGGGGAACCACCTGTGGGCCCCCTCTTTGCTGAGAACTTTCCTTTTGCTTAATAAATTCACTCCACTCACTCTCCAGTGTCTGCACACCTAATTCCTCCTGGTTGTGAGACAAGAACTCGGACCTAGCTGAGCTGAGGAGCAGAAAGACTGCAACATTTTGGTGACTTGTATGGGGATACCTGGAGGATGAGTAAATGCGAGCCCAAACCCTCTTTCACCTTTGTTTCTGAGCCTTCTCATCCTCAGACATTTTTCTGAAGGCAGATGAAGCACCAAACCTCTTGTGAGCCAATTAATAACAAATGGCACAGTTACAGAGGACAGGACGCAACCCTGCCACCTCTCTCTTTCTTTCGGGTAAAAGGGATGTTGGCTTTGTTTCCCTTCATGGAGGTCTAGCTGTCATGTGTGACCAGAGTAAGGTCCTGGGGTAACTTAAGGCATCTGGCCAAGGACTTTAATTGCCAGAAGGCCCCTGGACTTGACTCCTTCCCTGACCAACCATTATGGCATCAGTCAAGACCCCCAGGCTTTTCTATGGTATTTTTTGTTTCCTCTTTCATGATTTGAAATGGCTCCTATCTCTTCTTTTTTGTAGCATGTTGCTGCAAACTGCAGAAATGCTAGGTAGAATGAGTATTCTTGCCTGCTATCAGATATGCAATTCAGAACAATGAGATTTTCATCTGTTCTTAGAGGCATGTCCCCTACCTCCATCCCAACAGCCACAGGCACACACGGTGGTCAAATGGGTGCACGGCAGTCACCCCGCCCCCCTACCCTCCTGCCTGGGGCATGTGGCTACGTCCACCATGTGCCTGTGCTGCGCGCAACATCTATGAGGGGCAGGAATGAGCCGTGTCTGCTACCTGGGGCCCAGGGGAGTCTCGGGGGCCAAGGGCCCTGCTCGGCCAGCTGCCCAGCATTATCTGTTCACTGCCCCCTCCCACCACACACCCATTGAGTCTTTCCTTTCTGGCTGAGGGGTCCAGCTCCGTCTGAAAAAGAAGGAGGGTCCAGCGATTCAGAGTCTCTCCCACTGGAGGAACTCATGTGCATAGAGCTCATTTCCGCCCCCAGGCACCTTCCCTGCCCTGCATTTGAGTAGTTTTTTTTTTTTTTTTTTTAAGTATTTTCTTCACCATTTCAGTAGTTAACATAGCCCTGTGAATATAGGGAGCTTTTCTATGCAAGATTTTTTTTTTTTCCTTTTGAAAGGCGTTTTACTAGGCCAGGACCCCAAATCACAGGACTCCCTTTTCTCTTCCTTGCTTGAGGATGACCCAGCTCTACAGCTTTGCCTTAGCATTTGACTTATGATAAGGAAGCAGCAGAGGAGCGACCCTGTTGGCTGCCGGCTGCAGTCCAGTGAGGACCACCTGGGACTTAATGAGTCCATGAACACTCCATGAGTTTTTGTCCCAAACTCAATTCCAAGCTTCAGATTTAAGTTCTAGTAAGGAAAGCAGAATCTGAGGGATCCAGAGGCAGACAACAATGGAAATCAATGGGCACAGCACAGGTGAGTGTGACTAATTCCTGCTGATTAGGTCTCCCGTCATTTCAAGGATAGAGCTCATGCTAGTATCCATGCCATAAATGAGGTCTGAGGAACTCACAGGTTACTGACAGCATGGGGGACAGGCAGTGTGTGGGTGAATGCAGATAATTCCCATCCCCTAGGCCCCCTCATTAACATGGATGAAAAGCCTCATTGGCACCCATGGGTGGCACCCTGCCAAGGTTGCCAGGACTCAGGGATATAAGGACTGAAGAAAGAAACAGGGATGCCTCTTCTTTCTCTCCCTCACATATCCCAAGTATTCACTGGGGAGAGAAAGGAACTAGGGATGCTTTGTTCTCCTCTTTCTAGATGGGTAACCAATTATCTTCAGTCTGTACTTCTCTCAAATGCCTTCTAAATCACTGTGATTCTTTTGAAAAAATATTTTCTTTTTGCTTTTTCCTCCTCTGTCTTCTCTTTGTGGATGGGTAATTGTGTTCCTGTATCTACCACAGGACATTCCCCTTGGATGTGCCCCCCAAACTGGGAAAAATTAATTTCCCCAAAGCTTAAACTGCTTGGCTTAAAATTGAGCTTGGTGAAAGGAAATCAGAAGCCTGAAATGCCAGCCAAAGGGTAAAGGTTTTTTACCAGTCAGACTTCTGGTCTCCCTTTCCCTGTGCAAATCAGTTGAATGAATGAGAAAATCACTGTTTATATCCTCTGTAAGGGTTTGATGAATGGACAAAAAAGATTTGTGAGGCTAGTCTTAAGCTGTAGCCAATCTTGCATACCTTGTGTGTCTTTCTGTATTGTTCTGTCATAAGGAGCAATACCTGAGGATAAAGCATGGCCTAGGACCCCATAAGCCCACTGTTCAAGCCAGCTCAGCAAACTGGTCAGTAACAAACTTTGCTGCAGGTTTCCATCTTGCTTTATGTCCTTGGAAGCTTGACCTTGTAATCACATGGAAATACTTTCTTTTGGCTTCCACCATTTATAGTTGTGGCCAGGGTTCAATCCTGGCTTAGGGAATAAGTATTTTTTGGTTAGTATGTGTGACTTTTACCATTTACTGATTCTATTCCCTTCCATGAACAACTTCTAACTTCCTTTCTTAAACCTTCCTTTCTCTAAGCTACTTTAAAGATTCTAGATTTTGTAAAAACTACTTACTACCTTTTTGAAAATACTTTGTATACTCGTGGTTAAATCATAGCCTTAGCCGAGGCTTCTTGGTTTCACCTGTGAAGTTACTTTGTTGCAGTTCAAAGCCTAGAAGTATTGGCCACTTGGTGTGGCTAACATCTGGCAACAAGGAATTTAAAAGGATCTTCTTAAAGAGCACTGTGGTTAAAAGTCAGCTTAATTAAAAGTGGCTATCCAAGCTATAGGTATATTTAAAAGGCTTGTATGTTTTTCTCTTCAGGGATCTTTTTTTTTCTGGAAGAAATTTTTTTTTCTCAGTCAACTGAGTTATTTTTCTCCATTTTATCTTGCCACTCTTAGTATACAGGAGAGGCCCTAAGATAACTTCTGAGAGCAGGGGACTCTTTTGCAAAAACAGAGAAGGTGCCACAGATCCCATTTTGGGAAAAAACCCTCTGTTTTCCTTATGGAGGCCCAGGAATTAAAAGTCGATAGATCCTTCTTAAAACCTGTTTTGTCTTTCAGCTATGCTTGTTATTAGGCCCTAGAAACTGAATGTTTTCCTAGCCCTGTTTCTTGAAAGGCTCCACCCTGAGGCTAGTAATCCATTTAGGAGATTGGTAAATGAAAAATCTTACAACTACTGGATCTTCTTCTGTCCATCTGTGTAACCATATATGTGTGATGTGTGTGATGATTATACTAAAAAGTGCTCTAGCGAATTGGCTTAGAGAAAATTAAGTGCTCGGATCAAATATTTTTTGAAGAAAAAATAAAAGTTGTAATGTCTTTTAGTTTACATGACTTTAATCTTTGAGAAATAGAAACAGTTTTAAATATAACTGGTAAAATACAAATATCTTCAAAATGTAAATATGTAGTCCAAATTATGCAGATCAGATACTAGGTTTGCTAAATATTTTAAGGTTATGATGTACTTCTTTAGTTTTTGAGAACAGTTTGACTTGCCTGCTTTACAGTTTGGTAAGGCCTGTGGACATATGGGATTAACCATACCTTTAACTATGCTGAAAAGAGTCAGACTTTATGTGCACTGAGTACATAATTAAAATAGCTCACCAGGTTTTATATTAAAACAAAAAATTGCCAAGAGTTGCCATTATAACATGCAATTGAAACTACTGAAAAGTTACATGCAAAATGTGTAAGGAAAGTAAAATGTGTTTTGAGTAAAAGATTATAAGAAGGCAAGTGAGTGTAAAATTTGATTAGTTTAGAGGGTTAAAGGATTGTTTTGGATTAGATAAGATAAAGCTGAAGGTTTAAGCAAGCGGTTGAAGATTTCTAAAAATCAGTCTTGCAAAAGAAACTCTGTGTGTGAACATATTGACTACAAAAAGGCATTATATGGATTTTCCACAAATTGAGCATTGAAATAAAAGCACAACAAGCTTTTATTAAGGCACTGACCTGCTCTTCAAGAAAAAAAGTAAACAATAATGAAAGATTTTTGCCTTTTAAAAAAATCTTGAGTCATCATTCTGACTAAATAAAATGACTTATGGTAATCTGGAATTCTACTTCATAATATCAAGTGCTTTGAACCTCTAACATATTTAACAGGCTTCCTGAAATCAAACTTCAGTTTCAAGGTTGTCTCTCTGGACCCCTAACTTTTGGATGCTATAGAGGGCCCCTGGAGCATCTGAAAGAGAGGTAAACAGGATTATCTGACATGTTTAGTCACATTGTATTGCCAAAATAAAAATAATGTTTAACCTTCTTCAGATTATATTTTAGTGAATAATGTTAATATATGTTCAAAAATTGTATGGGATTTCTGAAAGTCTAATGTCTGAATATATGCTATTTATCATAATTAAGGTTAATATGTTCAGCTATTGTAAACCACAGAAATAACCAAATTTCTTTGTCAATCATGTTCTTGACTGTATCCACCCTGGATATTTTGTCATTCACAGACAATTGTTATCATGCTTTGATCTTTTTCAAAAGCTGTAGGACTTTGACAGGTGCTCTCGAATGCAGATTTCTGATAGCTTTGAAGATTGTGACATTGGAATAGGGGGAAATGTACAGGACTCATGAAGAGCTGAAATGCTTATGAATGTCAAGCAGAATAAGAGTTACTAAAGGAATTTAAGTATCAGAAAATTGAAATAATTTTTTTAACTTTTTACTTAAAATATTGCTGACCTTTATTTTTTCCCAGCCAAGGAAACTTTTTTGAGCTATCTACAGCTATCTTGTGAACAAAATTTGGAGCATATTTTTTTCTCTCTGCTTGGTTTCTCTAGATTTGGAAACTATTTGTGAGTATTCTTAAGTTATGGGAATATGGTTGTTTGCATCAATGCAATAAGAATCCATTTTCTTTTGCAACAAGACACAATTGGAGAAACTGGTTGTTTTACCAAGGCTTTGACTGGAAGCATGTGCTTCCCTTTAAGGAATCAAGCTTGACTTGCAGAGCCAATAAAATCCCCCTGGGAAAGCTGGCTTCACACCTTGTCAAAACAATCCCTATACAGTGTTCCTAACCTGTAGTGAGTAAAGAATTTCACTTTCTAACAGGCTCAGAAGCCCCATGTTGTCTTGGGACCTGAAGAAGAAAGGAATTTATCCAACTCATAGGTATTTGAGGTTACAAACCCATGGGTAGGCTTGGCTTTAAAAAGACTTATCTGAGATTCCTTGTGGAATGGAGTTCCATCAAAGCCAATTTAAAAAGCCTATGTGAAGGATAATTATTCTTGTTGTACTTTATGCAAATGATCAAGCCAAGTATAAGACTAAAGTTTATTTTGCAAACAACTCAGTCATATCATGGTTTGTTTGTACAAAAATGAGGACTGGAGAGACAAAAATTATGTTTCAAAACTTATCATACACTTGTCATTGAATTGTAATCTCATTAGTTGTTTTTAAGTTTTTGCTTATATTTTAGACTAACCCTGCTTATTCCTGTGACCCAACCAGTAGTCTCTAGCTGCAGCTCAGAAGAAACAGAAGGGATGGATAATGTAAAAATCTGGATTAATATTCTAGTTCTGAACAATCGTCCTGTAAATCCTGCCAGGTGATAGGAGCAAATAGGGCACCCATTACCTAGAGGTTTCTTTGTTTGGAACATAAGACTGAGAGAGCTAACCAAAGCCAAGTCCCATGCAGCCAAATTTTAGCAAGCATAACTATAGCCACCAGTTATCTGGGCATGCCAGCAGCCTCAGGATTTTTCTTTTCTTTTATTTTCTGAGACAAAGTCTCACTCTGTCACCCAGGCTGGAGTGCAACGGCACAATCTCAGCTCACTGCAACCTCTGCCTTCTGAGTTTAAGTCTGGCATGCTTTCCTCTGATTGACCCCCACCCTTCACCTATTTTACATACATCTACTCTTTCCTAGCTGGTTTTCTACACGGCCATAACCACCTTTGAGTGGTGTCTTCACTTTAACCTTTTTTGCGTACTCACCTGCCTCAGCTTCCCAAGTAGCTGGGATTACAGGCAAGTGCCACCATGCCTGGCTAATTCTTGCATTTTTTATACAGATGGGGTTTCACCTTGTTGGCCAGGCTGGTCTTGAACTCCTGATCTCAGGTGATCCACCCACCTTGGCCACCCGAAGTGCTGGGACTACAGGGGTGAGCCACCAAACCCAGCCTGGCCTCAGGATTTCTAAGCTGTACTTACCCCCTTGTTTCACTGTGATACATGTCTTCTAATAACCAGGTTTGTCTCTTCTTGACTTCAGCCCATCAAACTCCAAAAGGTCATGCAATTGGAGGCTTGGATAATGGCTCCCATACACCAAGTTCCTTTAGTAAGCCTCTGAGGGAGATCTGACTGCTGTTTTCCCAAAACAGTGCTCCCTGTCAGAAGGAAGCAGTTAAGATTGGTCTTCGTCCCTATTCTAATGGCAGTGAGATGTACCTCTTCAGAGTGGGCACAGGAGAGTGGCAAAATGCCTAGGCTGACAGGGGCACATCTCCAGTGAATTCCCACCTTTAAGCCAAAGGCAGTTTAAAGCCAAGCTACAAGTCAACTCCTCAAACCAGACTGAGAACTTGCCTTCCTGTTTGGCACACTTTCCTCTGATTAATCCCCACCCTTCACCTACTTTACATTTTTCTAGCTGGTTTTTCCTAACTGGTTTTCTACACTGCCATACCTGCCTTTGAGTGGTGTCTTCACTTTAATCTTTTTTGCATACTCACAAGCCAATCAGCACACAGTCTCCATTCTAAGTCCATAAAAGGCCCCAAACCCAGCCACACGGCGGGGACTTTCCTGCCTTCAGGTAGGGGAACCACCCTCCACATCCCTTTTTTACTCAAAGCTTTCCTTTTGCTTAATAAATTCTACTCCACTTACTCTCTGGTGTCCACACACCTGATTCTTCCTGGTTTTGAGACAAGAACTTGGACCTAGCTGAGCTAAGAAGCTAAGGACCACAACACTGCCACCTCCCAGGCTTGGAGGAGAGCACCAGCTCCAGAACTCACCAGCACTGGAAGAGTCCATAACTCTTCTCTAGGGAGACTGTGCTGCTTCAGGGTAAGACTGCAGCTCCTGTCTGTTCCCCAAGTGAGTCCGCTCAGAGCATGCTTTATTTTTCAAAGCCTCAGGAGCAAGAAATGCAGAATCAAAGCCAACAGCTCAGCTCTGACCACAATATCAGGTTGTTTGTCCCCTGACCGTACACAAACATGCCCTACCCTTGCACATCCAGTGTCTGCCTGGGCTGTGTTCCGAGCCCTTGCAATCAGCTCAGCCTGAGGTGACAAAACAAACACACAGGGCAATTCTGCAGAGAAGAGCCGCCTAGGGGCATTTGGGCCCAGATTTTATTTGAAGAAATGTGGGAGAAGTGATGGCACTCTCCCCAGAATTCCTGCAAATACAGCATTCATGGCTTTGAGGAATGGGATGGGGACAAGCTACCTCTCCAGGGCCACCTGCCACCTTGCTCCTGTAGGAACCCTCAAGCTCCAAGCAAACCTGTTTAAAAGCAAACATTCAAGCAGACAGGCACCTGTCACCACTCATAAGTCTGGCCTTCTCCCTTCCCTTTGGCTCTCCCGACCCCTTCCCATTTTGTGCAGTTCCACAACCCCTGCTGGCCCCAACACTGTGGTATTCCCGGTCCAATGCTGGGCAATGGGGACCCTGAGATAAGCAAGACACAGTGCCAGCACCCCCAGACCTCACTTTCTAAGGGAGAAGTTGGAGTCTTATACAGACTAATATGACGCAAGGCACTAAGGGCCAAGATGGTGAAGCACAGCCTGAAAAACAGGTTGGAGAGTAGGGAGGCAATCAGGGAAGGCTTCCTAAAAGAGGAGAGACCTGAGCAGAGTGGGGAGTTGGCCAAGCAGAGGGACTTGAGGGAACTGTCAGCAGAGGGAATGGATGCAACACCACCTTGAGGAGATCCTTCTTTCCTGCACCTTCTCACCTCCAAATTCAACACAAACTTCTCTGTATCACCCACTGGTGGGGCCCCTGGCGTATGCTGCTCTGTGTAGCACTGTGTTCATCTGTCTCCTTGGCAGGACCAGACTGTGTGTATGTGTGTGTGTAAAGAGAGACAGAGGGAGAGATTTATACTCCCCTTCTACCCTCTGTGCTGTCCCCGGAGCACTCTTTATTAAAGCTTACTGAATAAATATCAATGACACCATCTCTAACACAGCCATTGAATTCTCATGCTTCATCCCAAGCCTGGAGTCCAGTGCAGGCTCTGCCCCTTCCCGACTGTGCCTCTTCCATCGTGAGATGTAGATAATCATGGCATCAGCCTCCAGGGTTCTTGTGGTGACTATGTCAAGCGATGCATATGTGCAGAGCATTCAGTAAGTGCCTGGCACACAGAAAGTACTAAATAAATGGTAGCTATTATTATTCTTGGTGGTATTCTAAAGCTCCCACAGCCACTGTGCCAATGCCCTGGCTGGCATTCTGGAGGCCCCAGGGCACAATGAATAAAAGCTCCCATTTAAAGGCCAGGTCTTGGGGGTGAGTCCTGCCCTGCCTATGCAACCTCAGGTTGGTGCCTAGGAGGACCCGGGTCTCCTGTGAAATGGTCGACTAAGGCTCTTGGAACTTTCCTAGAACAATGATCTAACTTCCCCCTGCCCTATTCCCCCAACAACTGAGCACCGCTCCCAGATCTCCCATCAACTCCCTGCTTTGGAGTCATGGATGTTGGCCCAGGGGAACGGGCCTCTGGGCCCTGAGGGCCTCCCTGGGCCCCCTCCACACGCCTACTCCCAGCTTGGCAGCAGGCAGCTGTAGGATTTACAGCTGTGTTTCCAGCCTTGGCTCTGCCTTTGAAGGTGGGGGATGAGCCTGGCCCTGCTGCTGGCCAGCGCTACTCCATGGGGAGTTCCTGCTGCCTCCCACTTTGCTGCTGAGCCACTTCCTAAAACCCACAGAGGCTGAGGAGCTGCCAAGTCCTCCAGGAAAGGCTGCGGCAGGTGGTACCTGGGCAGGTAGGGCGGCATGGTGGCTGTACACACGTTTTTGGAGTCCTGGATCCAAATCTCAGCGTTGCCCTTCCAAGTCCCAGAACCTTGGACAAGTCACTCAGCCTCTCAGAGCCTGTGTTTCTCAGCTGTAAAACTGGGAAAATACTAGCGCTGTCCCTTTGGGCTGATGATTGTGGAATTACATATTTGCCCTCAGCTCACTGACTGGCCTATGTCAAGGCACAATAAATATCTTCTTAAAAAAGACTGTGCTATTAGCATAAAGCTGCCATTCAAGTTCCAGAAGCAAAGAGTGCACAAAATGGGCCATCTCCTGAATCTTTACAGCTCAGCTTGGGGACCTAGGAAGGTGGGAGACATTCAACAGACCAGAGGAGATGTTACCTGGGTCTGCAGGAGGAGCAAGGGGTGCAAATGTGGGGTGCAGGTCCCAAAGGACCCAGGGGAGGGGGAGGGGAAATACCCTGTGCACTCAGCACAGAGAAACAGCCTGGCAGTGTGTTTCCCTTGGGTGGGGGGATCCCTGATGCTCGGCCCCACAGCAGTACAGAGCAAAGGGGCACTGAGGGTGGCCAGATGGCACCTTCTTATCTGAGCAATGTGGCTGGGGGCCCAGCTGGTCTATGGAGTACCTAGGAACGACCTGCAAGAAGCCAGATTGTACTGAATGCACTGTGTGGTTGGAGCCGCCATTCGGCTGGACTCCGGTAGGTAGAGGGAGGAAACATGGCTGAGATGCTAAGGGAAACCCAGGGGCTGCCTTGCTGGGAATAGAGTGTTTTCTGGAGCACTGGAGGCAACTGCTTTCCTCCATGAGGCAACCCCTATGTTTGGGCTTTCACATTGCTGGAGATGCTCTTTTCCTCTTTCCTGTGATTTTTGTGGTGAGCAGACAATGGCCTTCTTGACTGGTACCTGAAGGCCAAGAAAGAACAAGGGTAGATTCCACATGAGGGAGAAGAAAAGAAGCCTCTGCTCTTAGGGATCACCCAAGGGTCTTAGGGTGAAGCCCCTGGGAGGGACCCCTCCACCCCCGGCACGTCTCCCTCTGGGTCCCATGATTGTGGAGCAGGAGAACAGCTGGTTAAGGCCTCAGGGGTTTCACATCCCACGTCTGAGCCAATTCGCGTCCACCACAGGCATGATTCTGAGTGACAGAGAGTGTGCTGCTGACACAGGAGGCCAATAGTAGGTCCCAGAGTTGCGAGGCTTCAAGGATGAGAGGGCTATGGCCTCCGTACCCTTCAGGTCTCTACTGAATGCTGCCTTCTCATAGAAGCCCCAGGTTTCTCTATGACCAGCGCCATCTGTTTTTCCCATGGTGCTAATTGCCATTTGCAATTACATATCCATTTGCTCCTTTGTTCTCTCGAATAGAAGCTTCTGGAAGGCAGGGGCCTGGTGTACCTATTCTCCATGGTGTAGGTGACATGGCACTAGGGGGCACAGAGGGACAAAAAGTCTTCAGAGAAAGGCCTAGATGTGCGTTGCTGAAAGCATTTGACATTTGGGCTCGGGTGGCAGGAGAGAAGGCAACAGCAATTTCTAGGCGGAGGAGATGCACGGTCCTGCAAAGTGTAACCTGGCAGCAGAGCAGGGGAGAGACTGGAGACCAAGAGATGAGTTCGGAGGCCATTGCCATGGGTTAGCTGAACCAGGGAGAGGCCCTGGAGAGTGGGGCATGGCCCACCAGAGAGGAGACAGGAGACTCTTCCAGACTCTAGAGCCAACACAGAAGGGCCAGTTCATGGGGACAGGGGATACAGCTGGAAGCCATGGCACGTGTGCATTTATTAGCTGGGTAGTGCTGTTATTTAGGAGGGAGTGGGGCTGTGGGGATGGAGACATGGAGTGGTCATGATAAGAAATGTGTTCTTGAAGTTACTGCAATTCTAAAATGAATCAGAGAAACAGATTTCCACCATAGAATTTCACTCTGCCACTCTGGAGTTCCAACTTGGCCCAGATTCTCAACACCCAAAGCAGAAGCATAGAGGAGAAGGACTCTGGCCAAATGCCCTTGGTGCCTTTGGGAGCCCAGTTAATCTCCCCTCCGGTGGCTTTGCTGTCACTGCCAGCAGAGCACCCATCTCCCTGCCACTGGAGGCCACAGCAAGTCCCTGCAAGACCCACAGAAAGCTGAACCTTGTTAGCTTTTGGTTCCCACCAGCACCTCCAGGAAGCCCAGAAGAACAGGGGAGAGGTCCTGTACTCCCCCTGCACTGCCTTCTGCTGCTGTTGGTGTCAAAGGTGATGATCATGGCAAGGAAAGGGAATGAAAGGGGAGTGAGGTCAGAGACAGGGACAACCAGGAGTGTTGTCCATGGAGCCACTGAATCCATTTAGAGAAGAGCCTATGGTCTTCAGGCTGGCCTCTTCCTGGAATCTGTAATGTGCCCCCACTCTGTGAGCAGCAGCCCCTCCTCTGAGTATGAAATTATGTGGGCTCACATATCACTGCTTAGCCCACTAGGGTCTTTCCCATCCACACAACCCTTTTTATAGCTTGAAGTGACTGGAAGCTTTAGCTTGTTCCAAGAGAATTGCCAAGGAGCTGGTCTTAAACAAGTTCCCCCTGTCCTTCACTGGCAACCTGCGCTTCCAACCCGGGTTTTCTGACTCCCTGCTTGAACAGCTCTGGGCTTGCCTCCTGGGCACCAGCTCTAGATCATTCACCTCCCAGGCCTCCCCACTTCCTGTCTCTTTTTCCCATTCCATGGAAAATGCAAACCTTCTGTGTTGAGCAAAGGCCTGTCAATCAAAGTGCAGCTCACAGACAAAAGAATCATCGCAGTGGGTGGCTTCAGAACTGTGCGGCTGCCAGAGCTGCCTGAGTCAGTGGAGACTGAACTTCCACTCAGGTGAGGAGCAGGCTGCCGCCTGGGCTCCTGTTCTGGGACAATGCGTGGTGAAAAGGGAACAAGTGTGTATTCTGTGCCTCTTCACACTGGGCTTTAAACACACCATCTATGTTTTGATCCATCACCACCATCCTGAGAGGCAGACTCTGTTATTCCCACTTTACAGATGAACAAGCAGATGCTCCAAGAAGTCACATGACTTTCCCAATGCCGTCCTCCTTAGCAGGGACAGAGGAAGGATTTCAGTGCAATGTCGACTCTAACGCCTCCTCCCTTTTCCAGGCATTTGATAGCAGCTATTAATGCCATCAGGACACACAATCTAATAGGGGACAACATATCTGAAACCACAACTAACCTGGAGAATTTCAGTGTCAGGAGGCCACCTGCAGGGGCTGGTGTAGGTCTTGAACCTCCCTGTGACGCCTGGAGGAGCCAGCACCTGGAGCCATCTTTGGGGTGAGGCAGATTTCCCCTCTCAGGCTCAGGTGGCACCTCCTTGCTTTTGCCCAGCCGTGACATTGCTAGCTGACATCTCCTTCATCCCCACCTCACCCCCACTCATTCCTGCCAACATCATACGCGTCTCTGCTCCCTCCCCTCTGTTCTCCTTGCTAATTACACACATGTTTCCAGCTACTCTCTCAATTCTGGTTCTCTTCAAGCCAAATTTAGGTATCTGGCACTGATTGTTGCTGCCAGGGGGCTTCTCAGAGACTGGAAGTGCCAAGTGTGATGTCTTTGCCTTGGGAACATGTCTGCAATCACATCTGCTGAGCTCTACTCCTAAAGGTTCTGATTCTTGGGAACTGTATCAGGGCCCAGGAATTTGCATCTTAACAGGCTCCCAGGGAATTTTGATGCGGGTGGTCTGGGCATTGCACTTGGAGAAGCTCTGAATGATACCAATGCAAAATGAATGCAAACTTTTTAAGTGAAAAAGGAGGTGGGAAAATATACTTAGAGATGTGGTGGGGTGAGCAGGGATGTTGGGGGTGGGAGGGTGCTGGGGATGAACATACATGGAGCTCTGGCTAGGCGCTGGTTACTTTTGATATCTCATCACTTTTGGGCCCTACAACAGCCTTACATCAGACACCTTATTTGCCCTTTTCACAAAAGATGGAAGCAAAAGTTCAAGGAGGTTAAGAAGCATACCCACGTTTTCATGGACTGTCAGTAAAGACCTGGAATTTGAAGCTACATCTGCCTGATTCCAGAAGCTTTCACAATTGACCTTGCCCCACTGATGACTCAGCAGGTACCAGATGCCTTTATACAGGGCTGGGCACAGAGTCAGCGTTCAAAACATACCTGCTTGATGAAAGAAGAACAAGTGAATGAATGAGAAAATGAGATAACAAGACTGCTTTGGGATCATGGAAACTAGCCCAAGAGGTTCCCTCTGTGACCTCATACTCAAACTTCCTCTCCCACTGTTTCTTTAATCTGAAAGATTAAACTCCACTAAATTTGCCCAGTTGATAAGGCCATGCAGCTCACTTGCACCTGTTATCAGCAACCTGAATCCAAGCAGGAAGCCAAGGCTGAGATAAGATTGAGGAAGGCAACGCCTGGAATCATTCGAGGCTGGAATTACTTTGTTGCCATAAGTAATCAATTTGGCACCTCCTAAGGGCCAAGCTCTGTGCCAGGCAGGATAAGGCAGGAAACCAGACAGTCCCTGCCCTTGAATGTCTTACAATCTACTTGGGAAGCAAAGTGGGTGTTAAATAAGTAATTACAAATAGGATCAATGATATGGAAAGGAAGAAGCATGAGGCCAGGCAGTCACAGCAAAACTTCCTGAGGACACACCCTGTAGGCTGGACCTGAGCAATGAGGAGCTAGCCAGGAGTCCCTGAGGCTAAGAGAGCTGCCTACCTCCCTTCACATCACAACTATCCTGGAGCAAAAAGGTACTTGTTTTTGTTTTTTCTGCCCCTGCTCAAAATGGCTTTACACATGCCGTTGCCCATGGTCAAGCTTCCCTTTCTCTTTGCTCCTACTCTCCAGCATTATCAGGGGTTTTCCTCCGGCACTAATGACAAAGCCCTCCACTTTTCACTCAGGCCTCCTGCTGCCTCTTCCAGCTGCCTTCAGCCAGTGTCTGTTGAAGACTCCTTGTAGTGGCCTAGACAGTTGATTGCTAAACTTTATTTTTTCTTTTTTGTGAAAATTGTTGTTATAGATTTTGTAGGTTCAAGTGCAGTTATGTTACATGGAGATAGTATGTAGTGAATGAAGTCTGGGCTATAGTGTAAACATCACCCAAATAGTGTACAGTGTAGCCATTAGGTAGTTTCTCATTCCCCACCACCTCCCACCTTTCTGAGTTTCCAATGTCTATTATTCCATGTTCTATGTCCAAGTGAACACAGTTATCTCCCACTTATAGGTGAGAACATGCAGTATTTTACTTTGTTTCTTAGTTATTTCACTTAAGATAATAGACTCCAGTTCCATCCACATTGCTGCAAAAGACATGATTTCATTCTTATTATGACTGCGTAGTATTTTATGCTGTGTGTGTATAATGTTGGCTATGGGTTTGTTGTATATGACTTTGATTATTTTAAGTTATGCTTCTTTGATGCCTACTTTGTTGAGTTTTTAAGATGAAGGGATGCATAATTTCATTAAATCTTTTTTCTGCACCTTTTGAGATTATCATATGGTTTTCCTCTTATTCTGTTTATGTGATGAATCACATTTATTGATTTGTGTATGTTGAACCGTCCCTTGCATCCCTGAAATAAAACTCACTTGATTGTGGTTTATTATCTTTTTGATGTGCTGTTGGATTCAGTTTGTTAGTATTTTTTTGAGGATTTTTGTAGCTGTGTTAATCAGGGATATTGGTCTGTAGTTTTCTTTTTCTTGTGTGTCCTTACCTGGTTTAGGTACCATGGTGATACTGATTTCACAGAATGAGTTAAAGATAATTGCCTCCTCCTTGATTTTTTTTTTTGGAACAGTTCAGTAAGATTGGTACCAGATATTTGTATATATGGTAGATTTCAGCTGTGAATCCATCTGACCCTGGGCATTTTGGTTTTTTTGTTTGTTTTGTTGGTTTTTTTTTTTTGGTTGAGAGATTTAAAAAAATTATTACTGATCCAATTTCACTACTTGTTATCAGCCTGTTATTTGCTTTCTATTTCTTCCTGATTCATTCTTGTAAGGTTGTATGTTTGCAGATATTTATCCATTTCTCTTAGGTTTTCCAGTTTGTGAAGATAGAGATGTTCATAACAGTCCCTGATGCTCTTTTATATTTCTGTGACATCAGTTGTAATGTCTCCTTTTTCATCTGTGATTGTGCTTAATTGAATCTTCTCTCTTCCTGATTAGTCTAGCTAGTGGTTTATCAATTTTGTTTATTTTTTTCAAATAACCAACTTTTTGTTTCACTGATCCTTTGTATTTTTTGTCTCAGCTTCATTTCTTTCTTCTCTTTGTAATTTATTTTCTTCTGCTAGCATTGTGTTTGGTTTGTTCTTGTGTTTTTAGTTTCTTGTGACATTATGTCATTAATTTGGGATATTTTAATTTTTGTTCTGTAGGCATTTACTGCTATAAACATTCCCCTAAGCACTGCTTTTGTTGTATCCCAGAGGTTTTGGTATGTTGTGTCTCCATATCCATTTGTTTCAAATTTTTAAAAATTTTCTTCTTAATTTTATTGTTAACCCAAAGATCATTCGGGAGCAAGTTGTTTAATTTCCATGTATTTGTATTGTTTTAATAGTTTCTCTGAGTTTTGATTTCTAGTTTTATTCCACTGTGGTCTGAGGAGATACTTGGTATGACTTTAATTTTTAAAAATTTATTGTGACTTGTTTTGTGGCCTAACATATGCTCTATCTTGGAGAATGTTTTATGTACTGTATATTCTGCAGTCTTTGGGGAGAATGTTCTGTAAATGTCTGCTAGGTCTATTTGTTCTAGATGCCTAGTTAAGTCCAGTGTTTCCTTGTTGAATTTACCTCTAAATAATCTGTCTAGTGTTGTCAGGGGGGTGTTGAAGTTCCCCCACTATTATTGTATTTCTATCTCTTCTCTTAGGTTTAATATTTAATAGTATCTGTTTTATGAATCTGGGTGCTTTGATGTTGGTATTTGTGATTGTTATAACTTCCTGGTGAATTGATTCTTTTATTATTATATAATGATTTTTTTTTTCTGTGTTGATTTAAGGTTTATTTTATCCTATGTAAGTATAGCTACTCCTGATTGCTTTTGGTTTCTGTTTGCATGGAATATCTTTTTCTACCCCTTTACTTTGAGTCTATATGCCTTTACCAGTTAGGTGGGTTTCTTGTAAACAGCATATGTTTAGATCTATTTTTTAATTGATTCCAACAATCTATCTATCTATATTTTATTTTATTTATTTATTTATTTTTTTGAGACAGAGTTTTGCTCTTGTTGCCCAGACTGGAATGCAATGGCATGATTTCAGTTCACCACAACCTCCACCTCCCAGGTTCAAGCGATTCTCCTGCCTCAGCCTCCCAAGTAGCTGGGATTATAGGCGCCTGCCACCACATCTGGCCAATTTTTATATTTTTGGTAGAGACAGGATTTTACTGTGTTGCCCACACTGGTCTTGAACTCCTGACCTCATGATCTGCCTGCTTCAGTTTCCCAACAATCTATATATTTTAAGTGCAGCATTTAACCCACTCACAATCAAAGTTCATATTGATATAGGAGGTTTTGCTCTTGTCATAATATTGTCACCTAATTGCCTTGTAGTCTCATTTGTGTAATTGTTTTATAAGACCTGTGATTTTTATAATTTTTGTGTTTTTATAATGGTAGGTATCAACCATTTGTTTACACGTTTAGAACTTCCTTAAGCATTTCTTGAAGGACTGGTGTAGGGATGACAAATTCTGTTAGCGTTTGCTTGCCTGGAAGATACTTTATTTCTCCTTCATTTATGAAGATTAATTTAGCAAAATACAAAATTCAAGGTTGAGAGTTTTTTCTTTAAGTCTGAAAATTGTACCTTAATTGCTTCTGGCTTGTAAGGTTTCTGCTGAGAAATATGCTGTTAGTCTCATGGAGTTTCCTTTATAGGTGATTAGACATTTTTCTCTTGGTGACTTTAGAATTTTTCCTTTACTTTAACTTCAGATAGTGTGATGCCTATATGTATTGGTAAAGTACATCTTGCAATGTATCTTCTTGGAGTTTTCTGAGCCTCTTGCATCAGGATACTAAATCTTTAACAAGAGTAGGTAAGTGTTCCTCAATTATTTCCTCAAATAGGTTTTTCTAATGTTTTTTCTTCTGACTCAGGTATACCTAGGACTTGTAGGTTTGGACATTTTACATAATCCCATACTTCTTGAAGGCTTTGTTCATTTTTTAAAATTCTTTTTTCTTTATTTTTGCTGACTAGGTTAATTCAAAATACTTGTTTACAAGCTTGGAAATTCTTTTTTCTGTTTGGTCTAGTCTATTCTTAAAGATTTCAACTATATTTTGTAGTTCCTTCAATGAATTTTTCATTTCCAGAAGCTCTATTTCTTTTTGTCTTTTTCTATGACTTTGGTTAATTTTTCATTTATATTCTGAATTGTTTTTTTGATTTCTTTATGTTGTTTTCAACTTTCTCTTGGATTTCACTGAGCTTCTTTAAAATCAATATTTTAAATTATTTATTTGGTATTTCAAATACTTTGTTTTGGGTAGGATCCATTGTTAAAGACTCAGTGTGTTCCTCTGTGGTATTGTAACAGTTTTTCCATACTTTCACAATTATTTCTTTGCCCTTCTCATCTGGATAAACTATCTCTTCTTATCGTTGTTGAATTTACTTTCATTTGGATATGATTCCTACCCCCTCCCCCCCCCGCCCTTGATGTTGTATAGGGTCATTTGACTTTGGTTCTGAGTGCTTTCAGTGGCATAACTCTGCATGAATTCCTTCGTTACAGATAGCCATTGTGTGGTGGATCTCTCAAATGCTGGTTGTAGTAGTAATGTACTGGACATGTGAGCAAGCTCACAGCCTCCTGCAGAGCCAGGTTGGCAGAGGTCTCAGAAAGTATACCTGTTCTCCAGTGTACATGTGTCAGCAGATTTTGTTTGTGGTAAGATTTTGTAAGAGCTGGCTTCAAGAAAAGCAGACGCTATATGCTTTTGTTTACTGGAAAAGTCTCTCTGTTGTTCGGGTAATGGGCTGGTCTGTGGAATGCGCAGTGGCCTGAATTCCCTACTCAGCCCCAGATGCAGGGAGAGGGGAATAAAGCTGAGTCAGGGAGCTGGACTACAACTTGGATACTCCAATGGTGAGCATAAGCACTAGCCCTGATAGGGGTGGTAGAGAGCTCCTGGTGAAATGCACCAAAGTCTCCATGGTGGAGGTAAGGAGGCTGTCCTAGATCCACAGCCTAAGCAAGCAGGAACATGGTCTGCTTCCCTGTCACTGATAGCTAAACTTTCAAGGATTCTGTAAGCTGGCTATACAAAACATATTAAAAATTAAGTTAGACATGCAATTAAATAAATCATACTATATTATATTAAAGTCAAAAGTCATAAATACTCAAAACTCATTACTTCCTAAGTATTTTACTCCTGGTATTTATGTTCTGGAGGAAGTTTACATCTGTTGTATCTGTATAGTGTGTAACAGTGGTATATGTAGAGTGGTATATGTAACAGTGGAACTGTGCATCTCTTCGCAATTCTGCATTCAGTGACCTGAACTTAGTAGTTTCAAATGGGCATGATGGGAGTATTTATACCATAGGAATTAGTGTAAGGTGTTTTAAACAAAAATTGTCTCAATTTAACAAAGTGATTTAAAAAATGGTCTAAGTTGTTTTGAACAAAAATTTTCTCAATTTAACAAAGTGATTGAGAAAAATCTAATAATATAATTAAATTATATAATTAAACTTAATAGTGTCTCCTATATAACCAGTTGCATTGTGAATAGTACAAAAAGTTAAGGAAATATTTTTGTAGCATTAGACAAGTATTATTGGATTCAGCAAAGAAGTTGCTCACATCATTGAGTGAAGTTTCAACATATATCTTCATTATTTCATTTTTGTCTCATGAAAATACCAACCAACCAACATTCATTAGTTGTGCATTCACTGGAATTTTTTAATGATGTAACTGATTTTGTTGATTAAAATGGTCATCACGCATTTATTCATAGTCTGATTTTGTCACAGTATGGAATTATAAATTATAAAAATCATAAATTGTCCATGAAATAGGAAGTCACACTGAAGTTATGTCTTTTTTTTTTAGAAAAAAAGAAGAAGAAAGAAAGAAAGAAAGAAAGAAAGAAAGAAGAAAGAAAGAAAGAGAAAGAAAGAACAAAAGAAAGAGAATAATAATAATAAAAAAAAAGAATGAAGGAGAGGAAGAAAGAGGAAGAGGAAGAGGGAGAGAGAATGGGGGTGTTGCTTTATTGCCTGGGCTAGAATGCAGTCTAAAAGTGGGTATGCCTGTAATTGTGCTTCATAATAGAGACATGAAAAAAAAAATGAGGGAAGAAAATAACAAACAAGCAGCCAACCAATATTTCATTTAAACCTGTAAATAGATGTGATGTGGTACTGATAAGAGTGCATATTTTGTGTATTTAAAGTGGAGAGTTCTATAAATGCTAATTAGGTTTACTTATTCCAGATCTGAGTTCAAATCCTGGATATCGTTATTAATTTTCTGTCTCATTGATTTGTTTAATATTGATGTTGAAGTCTCCCACTATTATTGTGTTGGAGTCTAAGTCTCTTTATAAGTCTGATATATCTGGGTATTGCTGTATTGGGTGCATATATATTTAGGATATTTAGTTCTTCTTGTTGCATTGATCCTTTTATCATTATGTAATATCCTTCTTTGCTTCTTTTGATCTTTGTTGCTTTAAAGCAACTCCTGCTTTTTATTTATTTATTTATTCTTGCTCTCCATTTGGTTGGTAAATCTTTCTCCATCCCTTTGAGTCTTTGTGTATCCTTGCATGTGAGATGGGTCTGGATGCAGCATACTGATGGGTTTTGGCTTTTATTTTTTTGCCTGTCTGTGTCTTTGGATTCGGGGATTTAGTCGATTTAAATTTAGAATTAATAATAATATATGTGAGTTTAATACTGCCATTTAATGTTAGCTAGCTGCTTTGCCCATTAGTTGATGTAAATTCTTGATTATGTTGATGCTCTTTACTTTTCTGTATTTTTTAGAAAGGCTGATACTGGTTGTTCCTTTCTATGTGTAGTGGTTCTTTCAGAAGCTCTTGTAAAGCAAGCCTGGTGGTGATGAAATCGCTGAGTTCTTGCTTGTTCACAAAAGATTTTATTTTTCCTTCGCTTATGAAGCTTAGTTTGGCTGGATGCAAAATTCTGGGTTTAAAGTTCTTTTCTTTAAGGATGTTGAATATTGGCCCTCACTCTCTTCTAGCTTGTAGGGTTTCTGCTGAGTGAAGTTATGTCTTTATATAGGTACGTAGAATTTTCAACTAAGATGATCAGATATTTTTA
>NW_016107711.1:637014-693732 GCF_001604975.1 Cebus imitator
TTTTTGAGACAGAGTCTCTCTCTTTCACCCAGGCTGGAGTGTGCAGCAGTGTGATCTTGGCTCACTGCAACCTCCACCTCTCAGGTTCAAATGATTCTCCTTCCTCGGCCTCCCAAGTAGCTGGGACTACAGGGTGTGCAGGACTATACCACAACTGGCTAACTTTTATATTTTTAGTAGAGACAAGATTTCACCATGATGGTCAGGCTGATCTCAAGTGATCCTCTCAAGTGATCCACCTGCCTTGACCTCCTCCCAAAGTGTTGGGATTACAGGTGTGAGCCACTGTACCTGGCCTGCAATTCTTTATGTCAGTTCAGTTTATGATCAAATTATGTTCATAAGTACATATATTTTACTTTTTTCAAAAACTGGGTTGTGTTGTCCTTAGCCCTTCTGCCCCGTTTTCTTCCTGTAGTATGAGGTGTTTGGAGAATTCTACCCAACTATATTGCTTGAGTAGCTACTTCTCTGCCCAGGCATGGCTCTGTCCATTTCTAACATTTTTCTTCATGGATTCACAAACCAGTTTTCCCTCTGAAGGCAAGCCTTCCCTCTCCTCTACTTAAAACATTTCAAATAAAAGAAAATATAGGTAAATAACAGTGAAGCCCCATGGCCAACGGCAAACCTGAAGCATCCTGGATACAGGCCCTTCATGGCCAGCCTTTGTCCCTGGCTCTGAAGGACACTGGCTGGGAATTCTGGATTCCTGGCACTGTAATCCAGACACCATTCCCGGGCCTCTGCATCTGCCATCTTCTTTCAGACTTTTCACTGGGAAAGCCTAAGGGGCTGTCTGTCTCCTGTATTGTTTGTTTCGAGCTCCAGCTTACTTCTTTCAGAGGTTTTAAGAAGGTTCAAGATATACAGGGCTAATATTTCTATCATGGAGTTGAATCTGAGGTGAGATGTCTGCCACCTTCCATTTTTATTATCCTGGGTGGTACAGGATTCTCCCACTGTAATATTTGATTATATAATTGGGTCTCACTAGACATTGTCAAAAATGCCTGAAGTCTTATGTGGGTCAGGAGTCCATGGTAGTCAGAAGTGAGACATTTGGCTTTTAGTTCAGTGACTCAAGGGAGCATGGAACAGATATGAGTTATCATAGCTACTGGGCACCTGACACTTTGCACAGACATTTAATGGGTTCCCACTTAATCCTTCCTGAGACCCTATGAAGTGGATCTTATGACTATGCTTGTAAACAGATGAGGACAACAGGGCTGAGAGAGTTAACACAATGTGCTGCGGTCCCACAGGTGATGAGAAGAGACCCCGGTTACAAACTTATTCTCTCCCCTGGTCCTGCTGACTTGCTGTCCAGCTTGTCACATCCTCTGGCCTACAACCTCTCCCATTGTGGCCACAAGTGCACTTCTGTGGGTATCAGGACCAGATGGGACCAATGACTTGAAAGAAATCACTCTGCCTGATATCAGAAAATATGATCAAAATGTGAACAAATGAAAGCAAATTAATCATTTTCTCTGACTTAGTTTTTCTGTTTGTGAAATAGGTTGTTAAGAAGTCTAAATGAGAAAGTCTATGGCATGCCTGACACACAGTTCTGTAGGGTCAACTTTAATTAATCCTACATGAGATGGCATTCATAAACCACACAGAAGAGAGACTGGCACATACAGTGTGTTCAATAAGTAATATTCCTTGTTATAACTAATATTTTCTGTCCTTTGTAGAACAATGCTGAACCTCCTGCTTCTAAATATCCATTTGCTATAGAAGTTCTAATAGCAGTCCTGCTTTTCCAGGGCACAATGGGTTACAAATCAGGCATCTAGGGACCAGTTTAGGATCCTACCTACAATCATTAATATGATTTCTAAGGGAGTAGGAGTGTGTTCTGAATTCCAAGTAACTGACTTACATATTGTTCAAAAACAAAGCCTATTTGTAGCTATGAATACTCCATGGCTTTCAAACACTTGCAGAGGGTCTGGGGGTGTACAGAATCCTTTGTTCAAATGACAGCTTACATGTTAACCTAAGATATAAAACAGGTCTGCAGTGAACAAGTACAGTTGAGGTAGAGGTGGTAGAGGTGGCCTAGAGCCTGCACCCCTCACCACGGTTCTGCCAAGTATGGTATATAAGACTCACCTCATACTATTACCAGCTCAAACTTCTGAAGACAAGCTGGGTTATTTGGTTTATTGAGAATGGTTATGTGTCCATCATACGGGGCTACTTAGGACACACGAAATGTCTTTGGTTGGAGGCTCTGTCTTATTTTTAATATGCCTCTGTTAAGCAGAAGTCACCATTTCAGGATCATGGCAAGTTAATGGGGTTCTGCTGAACCCTGAGATATTACCAATATTATTTCTCATGGATCAAACAAAGTAGATCAAAGTCACCATTTTCAAAATCCTCCTGCAAAAGGAAATTTCTCCAGGCAAGACTTTGAGGTTTTCACAGTTTTAAAAACTAGCCTTGACTCTCTGCTAGTAACAACAACATAAAAATCCTTTTATTTGTGCCAAGCAGGAATATATTTCTCCTCAGAAACTATTTTATAGATTACATGTCACTTTCTACTTTCTTTTTTATTCTTGTTATAATTATCTTCCTTTAAGAAAATGTTAGCGCAGCATACAGTAGGCATGTCTAGGCAGATAAGCTCTGAAAGCCAACCCAGCTATGGAGCAGAGTTGTCTCTGCAAGCCCTCTAAATCTCAGGGCCTACATAGTTAAATGTCAGGGCAGCATTGCATTCAAGAAGCCATAGTCTTGTGGCCAAAAAAGTAATTAAAAAGAAATTCCAAACCCTACCAGGCCTCCTCAAAACTGGGACAGGGATCCAAATTCAGTCTACAGCAATTTTCCTCTCTCACCAGCTCCCTGCACCCACCTGCCAGGTTTCTGCAGCATCTCTGTCTCTCCACAGGTTTTCTGTGCTTTTATTCACACCGGCCCTGCACTGAGGTGACAATTATAGGACTATCTTGGATGGGCAAAGGAATGGTGATGGGGAAGAAAGTCTGAATAGCCTCTCTTCTTCTTAATAACTTTGGTCTGAGGTTTGCTGTGTTTTAATTTATATTCTCATTCTTGCCTGGTTTTCCGCATAGTACAAATAGATTGTACAACCTGATGTACTTCACTGAACCAGCTAGTTCAGTGAAGCAATATTTAGTTCTGCTACTTTATAAGTTCTTAGTAGCTTAAATGGCAAAGAAAATCAGATCCCAGTAACAATAAGAGAATTATTATGGCCACTCTTTCTCATAGGATAAATAAGAGTCTTCATGTACTCCTTTATTTGCACATGTTTAAGCCACTGTAATTAAGGCTAAATAAAGTAAATGAAGTTATTATTCTAAAAATGCAATGATAGCCTTCTGGCTTCTAGTTTAACATGTAAAGAGCTTGGAATAAACCACCTGATACTAACAAGTAAAAAGCTAAACAACTTGAAAAGTCCATGAATCTTAGATCTGTCAGAAAAGTAAGTGCACAGGGCAAAAAGCTGTCCCCCAAACTGGAGAAACAGACATGTGGATATAGAAAATTACAACACATCAGAGCAGAAACTCACAAGCAGAAACCTCTCTGTGAACAAGTGCAGCGATAGGAAAACCTAACTGTAATTGAAAATGTTGAAAGAAAAAACTCACCAACCAAGAATTCTACATCCTACAAAATTATCCTTCAATAGTAAAGGAAAAATAAGGACTTTTTCAGAGAAACAAAAATTGGAGGAATTTGTTGCCAGTAGACTTGCCTTGCAAGAAATGTTAAAAGGGATTCTTCAGAGAGATAAAAAATGATGTAAGTCAGAAACAGATCTGCATAAAGGAAGGGCATCAGAAAATAATTAAGGGCAAAAATGAAAACTTTTGCTTTTTTAATTCTTAATTGATCTAACAGATAAAAGTTTATTCAAAATAATATCACCAATTTATTTGATAATGTATGTTTACATTATATTATATATATATTCCTACGTATGCTTACATTATATTTTATAAATATGTATTCCTATGTATGCTTATGTATAAGTGAGATGAATGATGGCAATTATACACGAGATAAAAAGCAATAATTAGGGATATTTTGTTATTATAAGATACGTGCACGACCTATGAAGTAGTACAGTGTTATTTGAAAGAGGAACTGGATTAGTTGCAAATGCATAGTGCAAACTCTAGGGCAGCCACCACAAAAATAAATGTAATTGATACGCTAAGAAAAGAAAAACAATGGAATCATACAGAATGCTCGATTAAAATTACAAAAGATAAAAAAAGTGAAGAAGACAACAACAGGAGTGAAGAACAAGGGCACTAAGTAGAAAACATTATTAAAGATGGTAAATAATAATTCAGTTATATCAATAATCATTTCAAATATCAGTGTCTAATACAGCAATGACAATGATTGGGGGTAAGAAATACTTCTTAAATTTAAGGATTGACCCCTAGAAATCAGAAAAGTTTTCAGAAAACAAGTCAACTGGAAAGGAAATATCTATGAACAACTTCTAGATTATATTTTCATTTCTTGCTAATCATACTCTTATTTATTTTAAAATGAGACTTTACATATGCCAGCATTGAAGATTCAAAAGAGTCTCTGGCTTCAAGAAGCTCCTACTCTGGTCTATAGTTACAGCCTAGCATAATGACAGATCAGCAGACTCCAGAATGCCGTGTTATAAGTAATCTGGAGAGAAGCTTGCATTGTGGAAGCACAAAGCAAGGAAAGATCAAGTCTCCCTGCCGGTAGAGGGTCAGGGGACACCACCCCAAACAAAGAAGACTAGCAAGGATAAGGATGCATAATAGCTGAAAGGTATGAGTGTGCATGGTGGCTTTAGGAAACTATGAAAGCCCAGGGAGGCAGAAAAAAGGGAAGCAGGGAAATAAGATTGTGGGTGGAGGTGAGGATTTACAAGATGTCTCTGAAGGACAGGAGTAAAGTGGCCTGGCTGCAACAAAAGCTTATGGTTAAAGGAATAAGGAAAACCAACATTAATTCTTTATCTTGAGCAACACAGATACCCAATTAGTAGACTGGACTCTACCACAACAAGCTGAAGCCTTACCTCCTAAATCCTTAAGTCGCTGCTACCTCCACAAAGCCCTGACTCTTCCGTAACTCAAGAGAGAGCTCAGAAATCAAGGACTTGACACATGGCAGAGGCCCTAGGTGTCCTGAGCCAGGGAGCCTCAGACTGGAAGGAGTATTCTATTTCCAAGTGGTGAGAAGGGGACATAAAGAATACAAATTCCTCCTCGATATTGAGTTCCCTGATGTTTATAAAGTTTCACCTGTCCTTTAAAAACATTATGATTTGAAAGAAATAAATACTCAAGTCTCTATGTACATAGAATATCCTTTTCAGCAGTAGAATAGTAATCTCCACAAGACATTTTACAAGGAACTGAGGTCATACAAAGTACTATTAAAAAATTCCCCCACCTTTTTACTTTTTCTTTATAATATCAGCTCACCTTTTTTTCCCACTGTGATTTTTAAAGACAAGACTATAATAAGTGAAAAGAAATAAACCACATATAACAATGTTTGAGTATTTTAAGGGCACTGGCTTTCAGTTCTAGCATTGACATAATTTGGCATGTGAATGCAGGTAAGGCTTTTGACAACTCTGAGCCTTGCTTCCTCTATTAGGAAATAGATGAAGGTGATTTCTAAGGTCCTTCCTGCTCCAATATTCTGTGGTCTTATCCATCTTTGAATCTTTTTCGAGTAGCAGTGTGCTCGGCACATAGCAGGTGCTTAATAAATATCTTGAGTAGATAAGTGTGGGGTAGTTTGCTACTGTGCTTAATAAAGACAACGTAGTTGGAAGTGCTTTGCTCCCACTTCTGTTGGTGCATGATGGTTAAGATAAATATACACTCTATTAAAGGGAATAGTCATTACTATTGTCTTACAGGCACTTGAGCTTGGTTTTCCACAATCAATTAAAATCTTTTTAAAATGCTATGGTGGCCAAAGTAAATATACATATATATTTGGGACCTGTATTGAACCCACAGAGCAAATCTGTCCTGCAAGATGTTGAATACATGGTTTGAATTTGGAAATGAGTGTACTATACAGGTGTGGCTTGCACCATCTTGTTTTTCAGAGATGCATGTGTGCATATGTATGCACATGGACTCTTACCTGCTATGTAACAAATCAACAGTCATGAGATGGGCAATGATAACAGTGATGAGATGGGCAGTAATATTTTCCTGTAAGGCACATCAGAGACTGGCAGAAATGATCCATGTAATGGATACTCTATAATCCCAGAGCATTCCAGTGCAAAGACACACAATTAGAGCATCCTGTTAGTCTTGTGTCTCTCCTCAAACTCATATCTTTGTGCCTTATACAGACTAAAATGCAAAGACATGAAATTCCAACTGTTCAATCTGCAGTGGTAACTGGAAAGGCAGAGCCAAAAGGTCAAGTCACAGCAATTCAGAGTTCTGCACATAAAATCAGGAAGCAAGATAAGAGAGAACAGTAGGGTGGCCAGGAGACAGAAATGTACAAGAGGACTCATAAAAGATCTTAGTAATTACAACTTAAACATATGGAGAAATAGGGTAGGTATAGGGCCAATTCTTTCAAAGAATTTAAGGTGTCATGTAAACCTTTAGATAAACCATAGCATGAGTAGAAATCAATGAACCCTTACAGTCTGAAGACTAATGTCTTCCTCTAGCTCTGGGAAATATAAAATATTTTCTCCTTTCAGTTTGTTTTCTCTTTTGTGGATCTCTTATTAGAAAGAGTAGATCTCCTTTGGAGATCTAAGAATCTATCCTCTAAGATTCTTTCCTTTCTCATGCCTCCTGTCTTCCTTCTATTTGATCCCCCAGCTTACTGGTTAATTTTAAGATTAAAAGGTCAGTTAAAACTTAATTATGATCATCATAGTTTAACTCCCAAGAGCTACAACTGTTTTATTCCACGGTGTGTTCTTGTTTTAGAGATGTAATTTCCTCTCTCATTCCTCTGAATATCACACATTTTAAAAAAGTCTTCTTCTGTTTGTTCTATTAGCTCAATTTATTTAGTTTTTAGCGTTATTGAGTTTGTGGTTTCTCTTTCATGGTGTTGGTTTTCTTCAATGGGTTCTTGGTTACAATTTAAGTTTTGTATCTGTGATCCACTGGGCCCCTGTCCCTCCATGCTCTTTCTGTGAACTGCACCGTGCCTCTGGTAATGAGGCCAGGTCAACTGAAGAGCAATTGTATTGAGGGACATGTGCTGCCAGTAGCTTTTCATCTCAATTTGCAACTTCTCTGTCCACCTTTTTGAGTTTAAACTTTTGTCAAAATTACATCTATATAATAGTTTGAAGGCTCAAGTAAGACTAGATGCCATGTCATCAAGAGCAATGCCCAGTGTCCCATCATTTGACTTCTTGACCAGGAAGGGGCAACTATTTTAAGACGAATCTTTTGGCGTGTATTACCTTATCTCTACATAACTTGCTTATATTGGTACTTCTTGCTTTTCCCCACAATTTCAGGCGTTACAGTACCTACAGAATTCACACTATAAAATATGAGGGCTTAATTTCTCTTTCAACCCACCTTACCTATAACCCCATAATTTACACACAACACAATACACACAACAAACATACTCACATCCTCTCTGTTCCCTGCTCTTTGAAATATGGTTTTAATACATTTTACTTAGCTAAATATATGGTGCTGTCATTATTGTGACCACATAAATACTATGCACAACTGAGCCATAAACAGTAGTGCACTATGATTACTGTTATCTCTCATAGCTTTTGTTTCCACGTACTGTTTTTTCTTTTATAGCCTATTTGCTTTTCTATGAAGTAATCACTATTTAGACTCCAGATTTCTTATCCTCTAAACATCTCCTCAATATGAATGAATGCATCAAGTATTTTATCAGTTGCATCTTGAAATTTCCTCTAGAGCTCCTGACCTCTAACAGTCTGGACTGGCTGCATTTCAGTCCTGCTACACTGTTGCCATACTGAGATCTCCCTCCGGCTGTATCTGGAAATCCCCTTTGCCACTCTCTTGTATTGGATTCCACTGCCTGTATCCCATGACTTCCTCTTTTTTTGGTTTACTTCCCCATTTTAGTGAAGGACATTTTCCAGTATGTATGTGAGAAAGGATGCAGGGCAGGTCAATAGCTGGGGAATCTTGGAGATCTGAAAAGTCTTTTTATTCTATTATCACATCTGTTTGATATTTTGGTTGAATATGGGATTTTAGGATGCTCATAGCTTTTCTTCAAGATTTTAAAGGTGTTGCTACATTGTCTTCTTGTTTCCAATGTTGCTGTTTGAAAGATTGAAGGCATTTCTGATTCCTGATCCTTTGTCAGGAACATTCTCCTTGCCCTTCTGAAACCTTGGAGACTCTTTCTTTTGTATTCTGATATTTTACAATAATCAGTCTGGGCTTAATTTAAACCATTGTATTGGATACTTGTGAAATCATGACAATCTTGAAAATTTATATTCTTTATTATAAGAAATGTCCTTGAATTATTTTATCTTTGATTTCTTTGCTTCTATTTTCTTTGTTTGAAACTTGGATGATGAATTGTTTGAACCAGTCTTTAATTTTCAAATCTCTTTTCTATCCTCTTGCCTTTTCCTCTATATTCTGGAAGATTTCCTCAAGTTTATTTTCCAACCTCTCTATTAAGTTTCAGATATCTTGTGTGTGTATTTGTGTGTGTGTGCGTGTGCGTGTGTGTACATATTTAAGAGCCCTTTTAATTCTCTGAATATTCTTTTTTTCTCCTGTTTTTCATTCATGGATTCAATATCTTCTCATATCTCTGGATATATTAATGTCACTTTTGAAGTCTTCTACCTGAATTTTTTCTATTTCCCCCTCATTTGTTTTGCTGTTTTTTGACTTTTGAAAACTGACACATAACAATTGTTCATATTTGCGGTATATAGTGTGATGTTTTGATATATGTATACCTTGCATACAAATCAAATCAGGATATTTCTCATATCCATCACCACATAGGTTTATCATTTCTTTGCAATGAGAACATTCAAAATCCTCTCTTCTAGCTATTGTGAAATATACAACACAGTATTGTTGACCATAGTTCCCCTACTGCAGTAGAATATCAGAACTTATTCCAGCTATCTGACTATAACTCTGTACCAATTGACCAACCTCTCCCCACCCTTACTCTTCCTTATCTCCCTTCCTCAGCCTTTGGTAACCACCATTCAACTCCCTACTTCATGAGCTCAACTTCTTTTTCATGTTACAGGTTTTCCCTGTATGTCTGGGGATCCTGGTTTTCCTCTCATAACTAAGAATGGGGGAATTAAAAAGTTGATTGGCTTTGGGAGGCCAAGGTGGGCAGATCAACTGAGGTCGAGAGTTTGAGACCAGCCTGACCAACATGGAGGAACCCTGCCTCTACTAAAAATACAAAATTAGCTGGGCATAGTGGTGCATGCCTATAATCCCAGCTATTTGGGAGGCCAAGGCGGGAGAATCACTTGAACCTGGGAGGCAGAGGTTGCAGTGAGCCAAGATCACACCATTGCACTCCAGCCTGGGCAACAAGAGCAAAACTCTGTCTCAAAATAAAAAAAAAAATTGATTGGACAACATAACTTTGAAACAGAGCAACAAACTGGAAGGACTACACTGACTGATTTCAAAACTTCCTATAAAGCCACAGCAATGAAGGCAGTTCTTGTATTAGTTAGACACACTGACAAATGAAAAAGAAATTGAGTCACACATATATGGTCAATTAAGTTTTGACAAAATGCCAAGGTAATTCAAAGGGGAAAAGCATAGTCTATGCAAAAAAAAAAAAAAAGAAGGTGCTGGAATAACTAATATCCATACATAAAAACAGAATGTATCTCAGCCTTTACTTGTGCACATATGCAAAAGCTAACTTTAAGTGGATCATCTATGTAATCATAAAATCTAAAATTATATAATAAAACTGCTATACTCATAAAAGGAAATCTTTTTGACCTTGGAAAAGCTTCTTAAATAGGACATCAAAAGCATAAGGCATAAAAAGTTAATAAATCAATTTCCTCAAAATAAAAAACTTCAGCTCTTTGAAAAATATCATTAAAAGGTAAAATGTAAATACACACTAGAAGAAAATATTCACAATAAGTATATCTGACAAAGGATTTGGACCCAGAATACATGAAGAATTCTTACCAGTCAGTGATAAAAGACAAATAATCTAATTTAAAACTGGATTAATATGTTCTTGCTGCTCCTTCTGCTTTTCTCATAAGTTTCTGGATGCCCAGAAACCCAGTAGCATGGAAACTGAACAACTTTATTCATTCTATATATTCCACTATTACTCAATAACATTTTGCTTGAGATATAGATGCTTAATGAAGAGAAATGTAAGTAATTTAAAAAAAAAAAAATTGAGCAATGGCCTGAACAGACTCTACTCAAAACAAGATATACAAAGATACCATAAACTCAGTAGAAGGCCCTGAGATCGTGAGTCACTGGAGAAAAGCAACTGAAAACCACAGTCACACACACACAATACCATTTGAACAGTGGCTTTGGTCTAATTGTGTGCCTTAAGATTTTGGTTCTGATCATTTCAAGAAGACATTTATTGTGCTTTGACATAGGCCAGTCACCGGGCTGAGAGCAAATATCATGTGATTTCATAATCATCAGCCCAGGGGATCAGTGCTAATATTTTCCCAGTTTTACAGCTGGGAAATGAAGGCTCTGAGAGGCTGAGCGACTTGTCCAAGGTTTCACGACTGGAAGGGCAATGCTGGGATTTGGATCCAGGACTCCAAACACACGTGTGTACAGCCAGCATGCCGCCCTACCTGCCCAGGTACCACCTGCCGCAGCATTTCCTAGAGGACTTGGCAGCTCCTCAGCCTCTGTGGGTTTTAGGAAGTGGCTCAGCAGCAAAGTGGGAGGCAGCAGGAACTCCCCATGGAGCAGTGCTAGAGCTGAAAACACAGCTGTAAATCCCACAGCTGCCTGCTGCCAAGCTGGGAGTGGGTGTGTGGAGGGGAGCAGGGAGGCTCTCGGAGCCCAGGAGCCAGTTCCCCTGGGCCACTGTCCATGACTCGGAAGGAGGGAGCTCATGGGGCATCTGGGAGCTGTGGGGGAGGAAGGGAGTGGGGAGATAGAGCACTGTTCTGGGAATAGGAAAAAGATGTTGATTGGAAGCTCTGAGCCTGGGAATGAGGTTTGAAAATGGCAGGCTTCTTGCAAGGTGCTCAGGTCTTTGCTCTTGGGCCACTCACGCTCTCTAGAGAATTATCTTCCATCTTGTGCCTGGAGGTAATAGTTCTGCCCGCCAGAGTTCTAGAGACTGATTCCAGTTTTTCATTCAGTTAGGTAAATGTATATTTAACTTCCCTGAATGACACTGCAGCTGTCAACTTTCTCTGGTGTTCCCCCACTTTCCATCCCAACTAGAGCTCAAGATTTCTGCTAGGGTGGTAGTGATGGTGGCAATGACTCTAGGGAACTAATCACTTCTTAAATATCCCCTGCTTTGTGCTGCCTTCATCCCTCCTTCCAGAGGTACCTGCCACTGCCAAGCTTGGCACATTTTCCCTGTAAGTCAGGTTGTTTCCTGCCTTTTCCCATTTTGTCCTTAGGAGTCAGCTTTCTTGGGTCTGTTGCCGTGGGTCCATCTGTTTCCAGAATCCAGAATTTTGTTACAGTTGCCCTTTCCCCAGTCTTTTTTTCCCTGTGGGTTTACATGTTAAGAAAAATTAAATATCTTTACAGTTCTTTTAGGTGGGTTTTGGAAGGAGAGTAAGAAAATGTGGGTATTTAATCTGCCATTTTTAAGACAATAACCTCCACCTCCCGGGTTCAAGCGATTCTCCTGCCTCAGCCTCCCAAGCAGCTGGGACTCCAGGCACATGACACCACACCAAGCTAATTTTTGTATCTTTAGTAGAGATGGGGTTTCCCCATATTGGCCAGGATGGTCTTGATCTCTTGACTTTGTGATCTGCCCACCTCAGCCTCCCAAAGTGCTGGGATTACAGGTGTGAGCCACCGCGCCCATCCTTGATCTGCCATCTTTACTGAGAAGTCACTCCCTCTCCTTTGGGTGGGTTCCATAACCATCTGAACACTGCCCTGCTTCTCTGGACCCCTTGTCCACTTACTGCTTTTGTCTGAATGCAAATACTTGTAAACTAAGTCCTCAAATAACCACACATATGCAGTAGCTGGGGCTCCCCTTTCCCTTCTCACATCTGTGACCTCTGGGTGGCCAACATCCTTCAATCTTTTCCCCTTCCACAGATGTTCCTCTCGCCTACGTCTGAGGCATGGGTTTTCTACAAGCTTTCCCCTCTTTTTACCTGTGTTGAGCTGATCCATTTAGGGGCTTTCAGGAGTTTTAGAAAAATTCTTGTCTTCTGATGGCACTTTTTCTATAGTTTTATTATTAAAATATTTTTCCTAAGTTTCATGAAATTTCGGGTAGAACTGGGGATAGTTGCAAGTGGTTAGTCAGCCTTCTCCTCCAATCCTGAAGTTTAAACTGTTTAAGGCTCCCCCTGTTTGGTGGTTAGGGAAAGGTGGAGGTTATGGAAAACTTAGAAAGGTCTTTGCCACACCGAGGTTATTCACCTGTATTTTCTTCTATTACTTTTGCAAGGTTTAAAAATAATTAAATCTTTGGTTCATTTAAAATTCCATTTGATGCTAGATGTATGCAGGAATCTAGATTCTTTTCAAATGTTTAGCTTTTTGTTCAAACATTAGCTATTTTAATTTTAATTTATTGTAAGTGTAATTTTCTGATTTGAAATATACACTTTATTAATTTGCATAGCTTTATCGTAGGTTTTATCATTTCATAAGTTAAGTTGTTCTTGATAAATCTTTTTAAATTCTTTCTTGGCATAATTTTTTCCATTAATATAAAATTTTGAAGTTTGGCCAAATTAAAAAATAATCTCATCTGAATTTGGGTGTGCCTGCATTATTTTTCAATTCATTTAGGGAGCATTAGCATTTTAAAGCATTATAAGTCATATTTTAACTTCTGGGATGGATCTAAGTTATCCATTCAGCTGAAGTAATCGTTTACTTTAAGATGTAATAAAATTGTCTCAACATCCCAAGTCACACCTGATAGAAGTCTCCGCATGCTTCCCAGGCTCTCTGGGGTGTCATGGCAGTGAAGGGGGTTGGTGTTTATTTTTCCCAGAGTCAGTTCCATATTTCTGCTTCCATGGAATTCTTGATCTCCAATCTGGCTCTGACCCCTGCACATCTGTCCTTTCTCCAGTCCACAACGCTCCACTGGAAACCATCTGATCTTTTCACTGGCACTAACTCAAGGCCATGTGCATGGTACATAGGCAACATGAGGGTAGTGTTACAAGTCTGAGCCCTGGAGTCAGAATGTCTGGGTCAACAGCTTGACTTCACACTTGTAAGCTATGCACTTGATCAAGTTACTTAATGTCTCTCTGCCTTAATTCCTCATCCATAAGGTAGGATAATAGGATTTTTGTGATAATTAAATGTAGAAAGTGAAAGAGTTAAAGTGCTCAGTGCAGTGTGCAGCAAGTAGGTGCTCAATAAATATGAGCTGTTACCATCATTATCATCGAAGGTTTGGAGGCTATGGAAATGAGTTACATAATAACACAGTACAACAAATGACTATGAACTGAATATTGGAAGTGTATTCTTAAAACTCCTTCTACTTGTCTTATTACAAAAGGAAGTTTCCCCCACTTTCTTTAAGCCCCAGCTGGGCCCATAACTTTGATCTTATCTCTTCTCCTCTCTGTTTTTCAACTCTAGTCACATCTCACTATCTTAATTAGTCTATTCTAGTTTCCAAGGCATGAAAACTTATCTTTCTAATATGTAAGCAGCTCATCATTTGTTTGGCTAAACAAAACCAGTTTAGGCTCCACAAAAGAGCTTATCTTCTCTGTAGACTATAGAAGAATATAAAAGAACTGTAGTTCAAAAACTAACGATAATTTCCCCCACTTCATAAAGTTAAGAGAGCATATCTGAAAGGTATAGCTCCCCATTTACTCAAATCTCTTTTCCTGCCCATCAATAGAATTTTGTTGTTTTCTCTATAGAGCACATGTTCTATGGTTACTATATATAAATTGTTATTATGAGTAGAATTTTCATTCATTATATTTTCTTACTGGTTATTATAGTATGAATGAAAGTTATTGCTTCTTTGTACATTTATTTTGGAACTAGAGTTATATTGCCACTGTTTTGTACAGTTTCTCATAGTTTTCTGAGTTTATTGTCTTGGAGTTTCTCTGGCATATAATCATTTTATCTGCAAATAATGACAGTTTTGTTTGCTCATTTCCAATACTTACACCTCTTGTTTTGGTTTATTGTGCTGGCTTGAACAGATGTCATGTATCAGTGATGAGAATGGTCCACTGAGAGTGGTGAGTTCTATTTGCTACTATTTTGCTTAGGGTTTATAAATTAAATGAGGGCTGCTGTTTTCTTTTTAGTGTAATTTTGATAGATTTTGTTACAGTGCTTTGCTGGCTTTATAAAAATAAGAAAAGCATCAAGGATTAGCTCTTTATTCTCTGAGTTCTGAAATAATCTAAATAATTCCTATGTTATCTACTCGTTGATGGTTTGATCTGTGTAGATTGCATGGGCCTGGCTGCTTTTAGGGTAAGGTTCTTCACAATCATCTTATAGCCCAATTTAGCTTTCTTGTCTCTACTTGTTATAGAGAGCTTATTTTTCTAAAATACTTATCTGTATCACCTAAGTTTTAAAATTTACTTGCACAGTTTTACAAAGTTTTCTTTAATACTTTAAAAACTTTCCCCTGCATCTGTGGTTATCTATCTTTTCTTTTGACTAATTTTGGATATTTGTATTTTTCCACCTTTTTCCCTTTTTTGACTAAGGTAGGTTATGATTTGTTTTCTTATTTTATTTTTTAAATCTCTTGAATTAATTAAACAACTCTTGCTTTTGGGTTTTCCAGTTTAAATTCAAGTTCACATTTCATATTTATTCTTTCCTTCTGCTTTAGGTTGGATAATCTTTTCCTACATTCTTGAGTTTTGTGTTTATTCTATTTCACTCTTTGTTGAGTAATGACAGAACTTACAGATGTAAGCTTTTGCCCAAGGACAAGTTAAGCTTCGACACATATGTTTTAATGTACAGTAGTCTTGTTATTGTTGTTTTGGCAAAATAGGTATTTGAAAGAGACTGATATATTTCCCAAATGGTTGGGAAGTTACTGTTTGCTCATTTCTACTTGTGTATTTATAACTTTATTACATTTTGGTCAGAAAATATGATCTTTCCTTTTCCTACATTTTAAGCTATGTTGAGGTTGCCTTTATGGAATGATGTGGACTTTATGCTGGGTACACAGTTAAGATCTGTAATTGTTTCATAAGTACTTGAAAAGAACATATATTCTCTAATGTGATAATATAACATATGTAATATGCATATATGGCATCTGTCAAGGACTGAGAGAGTTTAGAATTTGATTCTTCCTCTCTTGCCCCTTTTATTGATCTAGTTTATTGTACAAGGGAATGGTTCTCAAAGTGTGGTCCCTGGACCAGCAAGCATCGGCATCACCTCCTTACAAATGAAAAATCTTGGGCCCTACCCTAGTCCTGTGAATTAGGAACGGGCTGGCACTAGCAGTCTGTTTTTTCAGAAGCCTCCCGGGCGATTAGAATGCACACTCACATTCGACTATGCTGAGAAGGTGTGGGATGTGGATCTCATTTTGTCTTCCTTTGTTCTGAAAAATTATTCACCCCCATCCCACTTGTTCGTGATGCTCCCCTTTTTAATAACTTAATTCTCTTTATAAACTATTCATTCTATACCATTAACATGTGTCACACTGTTTTAATTTTTATAGTTAATAATTAAAGGCAGGCAAATTGGAATTAGGTATTGTTTTTCCTATTAAATTTGTAAAGATTTAATAACTCGATAATTTTCAATGAGCAAGGCACTCTCATACGGTGGTGGTGAGAATGGAAAGTGATACATTTTTTTCCTGAAAAAAACTTATGGCAATATGTCTAAAATATCTTTACCACTGGTTCACTAATTCTACCTCTAGACATTTATTCTAAGGAAATAATCAGAATTGGTTTAGAAAAGTATATTTATGTTGTTTTTTGTTTACACTGTTATTTATTTGTTTTTAATGAATGGACATTTTTGGAAAAGCTTTAGGTTTACGGAAAAATTGAGCAGAAAATAAAGCGTTTCCATATGCTGCCTGCTCTGCAACATTTGCCTTATTAATGTGGTATATTTGTTACAATTGATGATCCAATCTTAATACATTAATATAACTAAAGTCCATAGTTTACATTAGGACCTACTCTTTATGTTGTACATTCTATGAGTTTTCCCAAATGTGTGACATATACAGACCATGACAGTATCGTTCACAATAGTGTCCTAAAAATCCCTTGTGCTCCTCTATTTTTTTAAACTGATACAATGGAAAGTTCCAACAATATGAGCATGTTCACATAAATTATGATATGTTTAATTCAAATAAAATATTATGCAACCATTACAAATCATGTTCTTGCAAAATGTTTAATTGACTTGGGGGAAATGTCAATGATATGTTACTAAGTTTAAAAAAAGAGTACAACTGTATTAGTAATATCATCTGAGCTTTATTATTATTTAAAAATAATACATGTTCATTAAAAATACTCCAAAGGGCCAGGCACAGTGGCTCACACCTGTAATCCCAGCACTTTGGGAGGCTAAGGTGGGTGGATCACAAGGTCAGGAGTTTGAGACCAGCCTGGCCAAGATGGTGAAACCCCGTCTCTATTAAAAACACAAAAATTAGCCAGGGGTGGTGGAAGCTGCCTGTAGTCCCAGCTACTCAGGAGGCTGAGGAAGGATAATTGCTTGAACCCAGGAGGCAGAGGTTGCAGTGAGCCAAGATTGTGTCACTGTACTCCAGCCTGGGCAATAGAGCAAGACTCCATTAAAAAAATATACTCCAAAGGGGGAAAAGACTGAAAGCTTTACATCAGAATGCTGCAAAGGGCTGTGAGAAGCTAAAAGTAGCTTGTAGGGTCAGGAACACTGCTTTTGGCATCGGCCACCTGAGAACTGCTTGACCTTGGAAAAATCACATTGTTTTCTTATCTTTATGAAATTTTCTGAAGTAAATACAGATTGTTTTTCAAAGAAAAAAAAACTGATCAGAAAGCCACAAAACAGTGAAAGAGGAAGTAATAGAGAAGCAAAAGAAGATACAATGGGGGAATAAAGGAGTTTAAATGGCAGCATTTCCTACCAGAAGTGACTGGAACAGAAAAGAGAAGTCATTGACACACACAGCCAAAAGTGCTAGAGGGTTGGCCTGAGGCTTGGCTTGGTGCAGGGCTCAAACAGTGACCCTCACGCACAATTCCCTCTGTCTCTCAGTTCACTATCTGGCTTTCATGCTGCATTAGCCCCAGGTCTCACATCCTTCTCACTTCATAGGCTGTCAGAGTTTGCCAGAATTCACCCAATGAAAATTTCATCTCATCTCATTGGTTTTGTTTGAGTCACATGCTCATCTCTCAACCAATCAAAGTGGCCAGAGAAAATGCAACATTGTGATTGGTTTATGCCTGGATCCCTCAACCTTCAGAATCAAGGATGAAATCAGCTTCCCCAGAACAACATAGACTGATCTTAAGTCAAGGAGTGATTCCCTAATGGGAAATACTGGGTGGTAGTAAACAAAAGATGCTCTTTGTCTTTGAAAGGAGGTGGCTCCACAACTCTGCCAGCCATTGTGGGTGCATCTGGATAGCAGCCATGTCACCCCTGAAGTAGTTTTAGGAGTCTTTGTTTTCATGCTCACAGTAGAGATGTTTGTATTGGTTTGTGATGAACCAAGACTGGGCCAGGCAGCAAATGACTGGTCCTTGGGACACTGGAGCCACAGGCTTATTGTTAACATCTTTCAGTTTGTGCTTTTAGCATTTCACATCAAAAGGATTTTGTAAAATGTCCTTTTTAAACTTTCTGAGATTATTAGTCCAAGTATTGGGAGGCACCGAAAAGGGATCCCTGAAGCAGGGGTCAGGGGAGGGGAGATCTTCATTTCTGTGTAACTGAAGTGCAGTGATGTCTTTTATGACCTCCCCAAAGACAAAAGATGGGTATAACAATACTCTTGCCAATTTGTGGGAAAGTTTAACGTTTTTAGTTTCACAGCTGGAGATCTTCAGTCCATTTCATTATCCTTGGGCTAAACAGAGTCCTCATTTTATGGCTGTTGTGAAACTGTATTCCTGGAACAATGACAACCTCTGACTCCTCTAGAGTCATGGCCGGCTGAATTCACTTGTGTCACTGGGATTGGCAATAAAAACAGGTTGTACACTAAGCAGATACACCTGCCTCTCAGGCATTGCTCAGGTGCCAAAAGATAGACTGATTGTGTGGCCCAAGCTCCGTGCTCTGGGAGCAAGGGAATGGAATGGAATTCCCTTGGGAAGTTGAAGCTTCAGGGAGTATAGATCAAATAAACCTCCCTTCTGAGTAGGCTGTCCTTCCATCTGACAGTGAAATGATCCAGTTTTCTTGGGCTATGAATATTGACAGACCTTTAGCCCCACCTTAGCCAACACAAGAAAAAGTATATGAACCTGGCAGGAACCCATATAGAAGAAGGCACTAGACTAGGCCATCTGCACCTTGTCATTTCTTTAATAAAATGGGATTTCATTACCTTGGCCCTGTCAGTATTTTTATCTTGCCTCTGCCTCTTTTCTCTCGTTTCTATACATGGAGTGGGTTGCTGGGTTACCTGAAAAGAGACTGTTTTCAAAGCAAAATACTGCATTACCGTTACTAATATCATGATTTATGCCTCATCCTTGTGGCACCAGTCACTGTACTAATAAGTGCACTGTGGACATTATCTTGACTCCTCACAAGAACCCTCCAAGGTAGGTCTCATAGTTACCATTAAATGAGAGGAAGCTAAGGCTCTGTCTTGTTAGATAATTTCCCCAGTTCCTACAGTTCTATGTGATAGAACTGGAGTATGGAAACTAAGCCTGACAATGCCAAATACTTTGTTTTTTTCTCATCGTTAATGATAGCTGACTAAAATGCATTTTTGTCAACATGGTCTTGAAAAAATTGAGCCAGATTTTATTTTTGTCTGGATTCCAAAATTAAGCAGCCTCAATGGATTGCAAGCCTAATCCTTGAGGTGACTGGTCATCAGAGGGAATCCAGATTTCTCGATGCATATCATTCTACAGCAGCCTTCCAGACCCATCCATGGGAACCCTTTCCTTGAGGTCTGGCCAAAACCACCTCCAAGAACAAACCACCCAATCTCCCTCAGAGCTTCTGTGCCCCGTCTTTGTCTGGCCTCTCAGTTCAGCAGTGGTGATGATCAGGGCAAGTCAAATCCACGTCTGAGCCTGTGGCCTGACCCCATTGTTTGCACTTATCAGACATGAAATGCTAGTACTTGCTTTGCAATTTTACATTTTGATGCAAGTGCAAGGTTTAAACCAGCTGTTTAAAAAAACACAATAGCTTTAAGCCCCATTGTAAAGTGATGGCCTCATATAGGAAAATTGGTTGGGCTCCTGGCCTAGGAGGGGCTGGGGGTAGGTTCCTCTTAGACAAGCTGCTCCTTGCGAACCACTCAGAAGCTGGCTCTTGCTCAGCTGCTGTGGATGAGCCATGAGAGCAACATCTGTTTTTAAATATTCAAGATGAATGGAGTTGAGTTTTCTATTCTTTAAATACGGAGAAGAAAACACAATATTAAAGTGTTAAAGAAAACACTTTAACACTTCCTGTCAGTGAAGTCCTGTTTTTCTAACTGGGGTAACTTCTTTTTTATTGAACAAAAGCTTTTCAAGAAGCATTCCAAAGAGGATACACCAGAATGTGGAGCTGGCATATGAAAATATCACCTCTAGGGAACAATTCATAAAGCCACCAATTACTCTGTGGACTCCTTTTGGCTCTGTCCTTGCTTTAGATGATAGGCACATACTCACACCCCTGAGCTCCTCAGAAAAGCAGGAGGGATTCCTCTGTGCCCTCATTTACACCCTGCTAAAGGTTAAGCATAGGTGATGCTCTGTCACCTCAATGGAACATTTTAAACTTGAAAACAAAACAAAAGAAAAAGAAAGAAAACCTGATTAAAATTGTCAATATTCCCACAGTAATAGAGTTTTCTATATTTATTCAATAGCTAGTTCATTCATTTAACCAATCATCTTTTGAGTCCCTACTATATGCCAAATACTGCTGTAGGGTGAGGATTCGAAGAGATAAGATCCATTACAGTCATCCCCCTCATCCTCAGGAATACATGCCAATACCCCCGGTGGATGCCTGAAACCACAGACAGCACCGATTCTTATATATACCACATTCTTCCTCTCCATTCATATTTATGATGGTTTAATTTATAAATTAGGCAAAGTAAGAGATTGATAAAAATAACTAATAAGATGTAATAATTGTAACTATAATAAATGTTCTGTGAATGTATTCTCTCTCTCTCAAAGTATCTTATTGTTTGGTACCTACTGTTCTTGTGAGGTGATAAAACCCTACATGACAAAATGAAGTGACAGGGCCAGGCCCAGTGGCTCACACCTGTAATCCCAGAACTTTGGGAGGCCGAGGTGGGTGGATCACCTGAGGTCAGGAGTTTGAGACCAGCCTGACCAACATGGTGAAACCCTATCTCTACTAAAAATTCAAAAATTAGTCAGGCATGGTGGCTAGCACCTGTAATCCCAGAACTTTGGGAGACTGAGACAGGAGAATCACTTGAAGCTGGGAGGTGGGGGTTGCAGTGAGCTGAGATCGTGCCACTGCACTCCAGCCTGGGTGACACAGAGCGCAACTCTGTCTCAAAAAAAAAAGATGAAGTGACAGAATGGGACATTGCAATATTTTCCCACGATGCTCAGAACAACATGCACTTTAAAGCTTATGAATTATTTCTGGAATTTTCCACTCAGTATTTTCAAGCCATGGTTGACTGCAGGTAACTAAAACCGTGGAAAGCAAAACCATGTATAGAGGGACTACTATACCCGTACTCAAGTCCACAGTCTAGCAGAAGAGGAAGAGAAATAGGTAACTTGAAGGCCAAATGGTCAGCTATGCTCAGGACACTGGGGGACAGGCCTAGGGGTAGGGAGGAAGTGACGACCAAAGATGGCTTCCTGTAGGAATAAACCCCAATCTGAGCTTTGAAGGAGATGATGGGGTTAGCAACACGTTTGAGACAGAAGGAGCAGCCTGTACAAAGGTGGAGGAGTGAGACAGGAGATAGGAGATGCACTGTAGGGGCTGTGGGGACCAGGGTGCAATGCTGGTTTATGACAGTGCTGCCCCCGTGGTAAGTCCCACACCTTTGGTCCATGGGAGGATCTCAACACTGGGAGGCATCTGTGCATGTATCTCCTTGTAGCTGTAGCCTCTCTGAAGATGTCTCTATGGACGTGGACACTCTTCCCCTCCATGTTATGACTGTCTGTTTCATACTTCCCAAAGCACATACACACACACACAGGCCTCTACACAGAAGTTTCAAACAGATTATTATTAATGACTACAGTCATTCAACCAAACCTACACCACTGGCTGGGTGTTGTGGGGGTGGTTAGAAAAAATCAGACCTCCTCTGTCTGGTCTATCTGTCTTATCTCCATTTACAACACAGAGAAAGGTCTTATCAACCAGCCTTCAGGATGTCCTCTCAGAGGCCTTCCTTCTGCTGGTAAGGAGAACCCACCTCCCTAACACCTCTCCTCTCTCTCTCCCCTCCAGAACTTCTGCCTGTTTAATTGTTTTCCTCTAACAATGTCTCCATGTCCCTTCTTGTTCTGGCTAATCTCACCCACAACCAAAAGTCAGCAACACTTGTAGCCTCCCTGGCTCAGTGTTGAGTGAAGAAAGCCCTTCCCTCCTCAGCCAGGTGAAGGAAGAGAGAGCTTCGGGTCAGGAAGCTATGTGTGGCTGGTGAAGATGATCATCTACTCCTGGACGTGCTTTTCCTGAGTTTTCCTTTGGTGCCCCTTACTCTCTCTGGAAAATAAAAAAAAATCACACAACTTACACTAGGAGCATGAGATTTCTGCCAAAAGGCCCCATTGAATCCTTTGAGAGTCAGAATCTCTCTGAGTAATTCTGAACTTACTGATCCAGACATGGATTTATCCCTCTACTCATCTTCATCTTCTTTGTGAAGTCCCTTTCCATTCATGTCACCCTAATGGAAGTGTCCAGTCATTCTTTCTTAATTCTCCCTGATTGGAGGGAAGACGTGTTGTTCAATAACACACCAAACAAAATTAGTAATCTTAAGGGGTTCCATGCAAGAATACCTCCTGAGTGCTAACCACAGCGTCCAACTTTGTTCATTACTCAGTGGCTAGCACAGTGTCAGGTGCCCACAAATTCTTCAATAAATAAATGATTCCCAACACTCACAATGAACCTGGAAGTTAGGTATGATTATTTCTAATTTATAAATGAGAAGGCTAAGGCTCAGAAAGATTACCATGGTCATTTAGCTGATAAATAGTAGATTTTGGTTCCTAACAAAGGTCTTTCTGGCCCTAAAGTTCATGCTTTTTCCAGAAAACCATGAAGTCATCCATCTGCCAACTCACTAAATATAGTTCATCATGTCAACAAAGATTAACCCTTTGAATGGACACTTAACTGCAGTAGTCTTGGTGCTGGGTAATGAAGCTGTGGACTTGGGCAAATCTTCATGACCCAACTTGCTACTTCCGAGTTGCCTCCCTCTCTAGAGTTGTCTCCTTCAGCCATAGTCAATGCAGCACCCATTCGTTCATTCATTTCACAAATTTTCTGGAAGTATCTACCATATGCTAGGTGCTAGGGATACAAAGACGAGTCCAACAGCTCCTGCCTTCACTAGGATTCCACTAGAATTCATCACAGGATATTAGTCACCTATGTGACTGCCTTAAAGACAAAGACAGTTGTATGATTTTTTCTGTTTGTTTCCAGCTCCCAACAAAAGACCTGGCTGATGAGAGGCCCTCAGGAAACGCTGGCTGTCTTGGCTTGATGTGGTGTCTAATGGAATGATGGGTGCTATATATAAAGCTATGTTCCATGAGCCATATCCATTCTTTTGGGGATATACATATTAATTATATTTTTCAGATCATTGGGCTGTCATTCAATAAATGGCACAATTGTCTCAATATTGAATATCACTAGAGGAGCTAGATTTATTTTCTTTCCTCACACTAAGACGCAATTGTGATAATTCCTTATGCAATAAACGAGTAAGAACTAGTTTAATTATTATTACTATTATTATTTTTTGAGACGGAGTTTCGCTCTTGTTACCCAGGCTGGAGTGCAATGGCGCGGTCTCGGCTCACCGCAACCTCCGCCTCCTGGGTTCAGGCAATTCTCCTGCCCTAGCCTCCTGAGTCGCTGGGATTACAGGCACGCGCCACCATGCCCAGCTAATTTTTTGTATTTTTAGTAGAGACGGGGTTTCACCATGTTGACCAGGAGGGTCTCGATCTCTTGACCTCGTGATTCACCCGCCTCGGCCTCCCACAGTAGTTTACTTATTTTCATTTTTCAAAACTGGATTATACCCAAATATGATACAAAGTTTTAAAAACTTACAAAAGGATATGCAATTAAAAATAAGTCTCCCACTTCTGACCCTAGGCACCCCGCTCTCATCCCTAGAGCACACAGCTATTACCAGAGTTCTTAAGTATTATTCCAGAGATCTTCCGTAGGCACACAGGAATAAACATACGTATGTTATGCATGTCTACCTACACCGGCCCCACACAAAAGGTGGTACATTTTGCACAATGCCTCAGTTTTTTCATCTATAAGATGGGGATAATGATAGTCTTACCTCTCAGAGCTGTTGTGAAGATGTAATGTATTGATATCGTGAAAGACTTAGAACAGTGCCTGGCATATATTAATAAATGTGCAGTAATTATTTTTTGCTGACGTTAGTTTGATTGTGTCCCTGTCAATAGATTGGATTTCGTGGGTGGCATCTCAGGTGGATTTGATGGAAGGACAAAGCTATCTCCCATGGGAGCTGGGGTCCTATTTTCACCCAAAGGCATTGAACTGCATCCCAACTGCCAAATCTACCAACCAAGAAAAAACAAACCCAATACCTTCAGCCGGAATTATCCTGATCTGTGACTTGTCTGGTGAGTGTATCATCTACAGAGTCACCATAACCACAGGACATGGTACATGCCAGCAACGTTCAGGAACCTTAGTGCTCCCTTTCTATACGTAGAGTGAAGTTTGCCTAGTCCAGGACCTGGCTGAGTGGGCCAGATTGTGGTGTGGATTCATGGAACGGAGTGTGGCTAATGCACTTCTAGATCCTTTGAGTGCAGATTCCACCTCTCTGCCTGCAGCCAATACTGAGCCCTGACAGGAAACACAAAGCCGCTGACAGCCGCAGACTTGGTGTCTGCACCACCGTCAGGGCTCTGAGTAGCCCGGCTGGAGCCCCCTCTCCCTCCAGGTCGGCCATCCGGCTGGGTCGGCTCAGTCAACAGCAGTTTACAGTTTGGCTGACTACAGCCTGACTCCACAAGGGGAATAAAGCCCAGCATTGTGCTGGGCTTGCAACATCTTTCCCCAGCCAGAGTTCCTGATGTGTTTGTTACACAGGATCTGCTCTGAATGTTCTCTTTGTCGCAGACCTTCACGTGCTGAGGTGGGTCTGCCTTCTCTGCAGCAGTCCTGGGTTAAATAAATACATTAAGGCAACATACCCGGCTTGACACTGGAGCCAGCCTCAAGAACTGAAATAATTCATGTGGCAAAAGATGGAGCCACTGTGGTTTTGAATTCATTTAAAGATGGATTTCTTTGTTCAGTTCCTTTGCTCTAGGAGAACACAAACTGGGGTCGCCATGCTCCAACTCAGCTGGCCATTTTTCTCCAGCAAGTCTGTTTGAGAGTTTCTAAATCCCGTGCAGATGAACACGGAACGTGACCTTCAGCCAGTTACAGGATACCATGCTGACGTCACCACATAAATATACACTCCCGAGAAAGCCGTGATTAAGCTCCGCGCTGATTTTTATCACTTTTCCAGCACACTGGCAGGCTGTTTGTTCGCCATGCACCTTTACAAAACCCATAATATTTAGATATGTGCTGTGTTAGCCCCAGAGGCTTAAATAAACTAAAGCCTATGAAGGGTTTAATGTAATGAGTTACCTTCACGTGTGAAATTATGACTCTATATGATACTCAATAAGGCCAACATTGTACCCACTCTGTTCTTGTGGGATCTTATGTACATTTCTCCTGAAATATCTGTTTCAGTTCTTTAAAAATAGAAAATATTTCTATTTGAATACTACCATACAAGTTCATGACACTAACGAATGGGTGACATTACACATTTAAAAAAATTTAGAATCTCGGCCAGTTGCAGTGGCTCACACCTATAATCCCAGCACTTTGGGAGCTGAGGCAGGAGGATCACGAAGTCAGGAGTTCGAGATCAGCCTGGACAACATGGTGAAACCCCATCTCTACTAAAAACACAAAAATTAGCTGGGCATGGTGATGAGTACATGTAATCCCAGCTACTCAGGAGGCTGAGGTAGGAGAATTGCTTGAACCCAGGAGGTGGAGGTTGCAGTGAGCCAAGATTGAGCCACTGCACTCCAGCCTGGGCGACAGAGCAAGACTCCATGTCAGAAAAAAAAAAATTCAGAATCTCTACTCAAGGAGTTTGTGCTTTAAGGCTAACAGAAGGGTAGGTGGGAGGGTGCTGTCATTGTAATCTCCTATAAAATCACCAAGTTTTCATTTTCTTTTAAAATCCAGATAAAAGATTTGGCTTATGAGTATAGCAGAGATTCTCGACCAGGGCAATTTTGTCCCCCAGGGAATACTTAGCAAGGCCCAGAGATATTTTTTGGTTTTTACAGCTGGAAGGGGCAGGGCACTAATGGCATCTAGAGGGTAGAAATAATGATCATCAAGTTTTTGGATTTTTTAAAGGAATCTTTTACAAATACTGATGGAGTACCCTGCCCCAGACCCACCCGAGGGAAGGTGGGAAGGTGGGAAGGTTGTCTTCACTGCTGCACAGCTATTAGGACCTTCAGGTGTAATGACTGGGATAAGATACTACATGCTGCTTCTGCCTTCAACATCCTTCAGGAGCGTAGGAGAGGAGGCATCGTGGGGACTCAGGCCCCAAGTGGGATTCCTTACATTGTTCTAACCTCAGAAAGAAAAATACACTCAAAGACAGCCAGAAAAAAGCCCTAGCAGGGGGACTTTAGCATGGGCTTTTAGAGCGCCATTTCAAAAGATCAGCATTCAGCAGAAGAGAGAGCCCCAGACCATGGAGAAGTGATTTCAAGGGTTGCTTATACCACTTTCTGGCTATGACCTTGGAAAAGGCACTGAACTAAGCTTGAGTTTCTCTATCAATAAAACAATGACACTGATATCAGTCCTGGTAAACACAGAAAGTGGTGTGAAGATCACTGACGTGCTTGATGGGAAGGTGTCTTTTATAATAGGAGAAATGAAGAAAATAGAGTATGCTCATATAGTAAAAATAAATAGAGCTACAGCCACACACATTAATATGAAATACAATAATAAAATATATTAATCAGATTTCTCCATAGAAACAAGGAAAGAGAATCAGTATGCTATATATGTATATAATATATATGTGTGCAATATTACATATACATATATAACTCATTGATTCTCTTTAGTAATAGATATATATGTGCTATATAATATATAATTACATAATTATGTAATATATACATATAATTACATATATACATATTTATTACATACATATAATATATATTACATAGCATATACATGCATATAATAAACAAGTATTATATATGTATATTCATACAATGTGTGTGTTTGTGTGTGTATAAAATTTATGAGAAATTGGCACACACAGTTATGGAGGCTGAGGAGTCCCATGAACTACTGATATGGTTTGGCTGTGTTCTCGCCCAAATCGCATCTTGACTTGTAGCTCCCATAATTCCCGACATGTTGTGGGTGAGACACAGTGTGAGATCATTGAATCGTAGGGGTGGTTTCCCCAGTACTGTTCTCATGCTAGTAAATAAGTCTCATGAGACCTGATGGTTTTATAAGGGGTTTCCCCTTTCACTTGGCTCTCATTCTCTCTTGCCTGCCACCACATAAGGCATGGCTTTGCCCTTCCCTCATGATTGTGAGGCCTCCCCAGCTGTGAGAACATTAAACCCCTTTTTCTTTACAAATTACCCAGGCTTGGGTATGTCTTTATCAGCAGCATGAGAGCAGACTAATACACCTACCATCTCCAAGCTGGAGACCCAGGGGGGAACAGAAATGGTATAGTATCAGTCTGAATCTGAAGGCCTGAGAACGGGAGGAGCTGATGGTGTAAACCTCAGTCCCAGAGCAGACGATGAGATGAGATGTCCTAGCTGAAGGAGTGAGGCAGGGGGAAAGGAAGAGCAAATTTCTGTTTCCTCTTTCTTTTGTTCTATCTAGGTTCTCAACAGATTAGATGATGACCACCCATTCTGGGGAAGGCAGTCTGTTTTACTGAGACCCCCAATGCAAATCCTCATTTCATCGGAAAACATCCTCACAGACACACTCAGAAATAATGTTTAACCAGCTATCTGGGCATCCCCCATCCAGTCAAGCTGACACATAAAATTAACTATCACATACAATATTGAGCAAAAAAGTTGTAAAAAAAAACACCTAAAGTATGATGTATCATTCATACAAACATATAAAACCATACTATACATATAGAATAAGGATACACACTGATGTAGTGAAAGTAGAAAGCAATGCATGAGAATGAGAAGAATCTAGTCCAGGATAAGAGTTACCTCTAGGAGAGTGGGAGGGCAGGGAAGGCGATTGAGGGAGGCATACAAGATGGATTGAGCTGTGCTGGCAATATTTATTTCTTAACCTTGGAGGGTGGCTATGTGAGATTCCTTCCATTATTCTTGATAGACTTTTAAATGTTTTAATATTTCTAAATGCTCAAGATTTTTTTTTTTAATTGCCATTATTGTTGACAGAAGCCTTGAGTGTGGAATACAGTGTGTGTGTTGAGAACATGGGGCTGGTTTGAATGAGAACTCCACCACTTTGTTACCCCGGGCAATTACTTAAAACTGCTTTAGCCTTAGCCTCCTCATTTGTCAAGAGCACCCACTTCATTACGTGACTCGGGAGGCTTAAACAAGATAATGTTAGAAGCTCACTTACCGCCATGTTTGATGCATAATCACCTCTCAAGAAATGTTAGGTTTTAGCTACTGCACAGTATATGAAACTATATTATCATCATGATAACTCATCAATTGACAATGGAGCAACACTGCGTGCAAATAATATAGATGCTTCTATCTTCTGGTAATTGTAATACAATATTTATGACATAGAATAATGTTATTATTCCAACCTCAGATTTATGAGCCAGAACCTTACTTGAATAACTTGGGTCACTCCACTGAAATATCTTGTGGGGAGATAGTTGAATCTTTGTTTGGATTCTTGCCAGTGGCCATAAAAATTCTTTGCCACTCAGTAAGGTTATGTATTATAGCCATGTGGAAACTCTGGATATCAGAACTTTCACTTTTTGGCTGTGCCAGACAAACTTGAATATAAGATACCTTCAGTAGTTTTAAGATTTATGGCAACAAATTCTAACCTCCTGGCCCCAGGCCCATGCAAGTTACATTTCTTACCTCTATATAATGTTACTCTCAGTAGCCAACTCACAAAGCAAGGTGCCTGGAACGATGTTAGCTTCTTTGCCAAAATAGCAGTGAAATGGAAAGGACTTTAATAACTGTAAGCCACATTTATGTCTCTATATTCTTCAGCATTTGAGCCAATGTGGAGAAATTTTCATTTGCCATGTTACCCTCAAGTAATCTTGTTAAAATTTTAGAGAGCCTTGCTGTCTTAAAACAGCCCTGTCTTCTGGACTTGGCCCACCAAATGCTGGGCTTTCTCCTTAACAACTAGAGCAGAGAAGAGTGGATTACAACATGAAGCCTCAAGTGACCAAAGAAAGGTAAATGTCACCTAGCCCTGCCATCTGCAAGGCTAGACGTCCCACATTTAATCTGTGTTAAGAATGAAAGTGTCTATCCTTAAACAGCACAATCCTCCCAGCCTTTTCTTGGGCCTATAAATGTACTTTTTACATGTAGGTTTGTGAAGTAAGGCCTTGTTGATTCAACATCTGGAATCACTTAGGTGGTTTGTCTCTGATGACTTTATGAACAATAAAAGCAAACCACTGGATGATTCCTGGATATTTAAACTTGGGGTATAGGCATCCTGGCCTCATTGCTGACAAACACAAGATTTTAATTTTTCCTACTAGAGCCAAATGCAACAAAAGTGGTTGTGAATAGAAAGGCTAAGTGTTCTCCTTAAAAATAGGCTACTTGTCTGAGGTATAATTTTATTTTTTATTTTTTTTCTTTAATCAGCTGAATTTAAGATTCATCTAAGGTATGTTTTTTTTAACTGTGGGGCACATGCCTCAGAATTTCCAAAGTCCTTGCAAATCTCGAGTCTGTTCTCAAACCCAAGTATAGTCCCACTTTAAAGAAATAGACTAAGGTTGACCACAGAGAAGAAACCTATCATATTACTGTGGTAGTCAGCAGTCAACCCCACTCCTGGAACTACTTATTTAACACCATTTTTTATTATGTGGGGAAAGACTTCTCTTAAGTTATCTTAAGCTATTTTCGGCTAAGATGCAATTGTATGAATATTCTTAGAAATGTCACCAGAAGCAAGAAGAATGAATCACTGAGGCCAAGTATGAGAAAGGAAAAACCAACTGCATACATTGGATTGGAAAATATAGAAAAATATGTGATTGTGCTGTGAAAATATCACCTGATGGTCATAGCACATTATAAGCTGATATAAATAATAGAGTGTCAGAATGTTATCAAGTGCTAAAATGCATGGTTCATTAAGAGTCTTAAGATGAGGTATCAACAGAATTTTTAACATGGGCCTCTGGGAACAATGCTAGCCTACTACACTCTAAGTCTCTCTAGGATAAGAATCACCTTTGTTTGTCTCTGTAACCTCCAAGCACCATGTCCGGTCACAGTCGGTACTTACTGCATGTTTAATTCTAGATGATTACAAGTGCTAGCAATGGCTTTATGACTCTATAAAGCAAAATGTTAGCAAAATTACAATATAGTTTCAAATAAGTACCTTGACAGCTGCCTACTCCATGGAAATTTCAAAATGCAGACCCAAAGAAAGATACTGTGATTCTCCTCACAATGTACTGAAAAAGAAATAACTCCTCATATATACACCAATAGTGTTCAGGAAGGTGACTTTAGAAACGCAGTTGTTTGAAATTGGACCCCCCTTCATTTCACTCTGCCCAGCAGCCAAGATGGTCTTTTCTAAATGTGGACTGTGTCATCTCACTGTCCCACTTTCAAGGGCTCACCACTGTCCTTTCCTTAAGGCTAAAGAGCTCCTGAGGACCTGCCTCCTGCCTAATCTGCAGCTCCTATTCTTAATACACTCCAGGCACACCGATCTCCATTATGCTCATATAAAAAGACCAGACTCTGTCTTCTCACATAGCCTTTGCATTTGAACTTCCATCTGACTGTTCATGTTCTTTCCCCACTTCTGCACATGGTCAACTCCCAAACATCTCAACACAAATGCTACGTCCTCAAAGAGGTCTCCTCTGAGCACTCACCCCAAGGACGTTTCCACCAGGGCATTGCATGTTCCTCGATATCACATCCTCTTGTTTGTTTACTTCTCAGGTTTCAGGGGGAGACATCACGGAAAGAGTAGAAATGGTGGGAAACATGGTTAAACCATGGTTTAACCATGGTTAAACATGGTTAAAGTATTTGGTTTTGGCCAAATTTTGTAAGGCCCTCGGCGTCAGTGATGGAGCTCAGATTGTATCTGAGGAGAAATCTGGCATCAGATGGGGCAGTTTTAGGACTGGATCATATTGTAGTGTGGACAGGAGGTCATGCTGAAGAGACTGGAGGCAGGAAGCTCTTCTAGAAGCCACTGTAATAGTCCAGTTAGAGGTAGTGATTGCCCATATTAAGGCAATTGAGACAAGATAACAAATAGGAGATAGGGTTGAGTTAAACAATTTCTGATCTTAAGGAACCTATCTATCAGGGAGTGAAGTTAATGCTGATGTAACTGAGCTGCAAAGCCCTGTAAGGGAAGAACTCCAAGAGACACCTCAAAGGAGAATGGTTCCCCATGAATGGTCCTACTAAATTGACATCATTTCCTCCTTCTCATTATTCAAGCAATGACAATCTCATTCAGTTTCTCTTTGAGCCTCATGACTTGCCTCTGCAAATTCAGTAAAGTTTGATTTTTTTTTTCCTGTTTTCCTTTTGAAATTAGATCACTCTTCCAGATTGTTCCAACAAGATTTCAAAGTAAAGCCATGAAGGGTTAAATGTCAAGCCTTTTAAAGATCTAGCACAAACTTGAAAGAGAACTAAATTTTTTAGAAAGTATGCTATTTCTCAGCTGCTGAGTCTGATATAAAAGTTGAAAAGGAAAACAAATAGTTATCATGCCTTTTCCTTTACTAGGTAAATATATGAACACAACTTGCTCTACAGATGAAGTTAATGCATACACAGATGGCAGAGGGAAAACTGAAAAGGCGACAGAACAAATATCACTGTAGATAATGCTTATGTATGTACGAGAGGCAAGTGGCCAATTGGTGCTATTATAGCCTATGATTGAATATTTGCCAAAAAATTTTTTTTGATTCAGCACTTAACTTTTAATATTTGTGATGTAGCCTGAAAATACTTATGAAGCTAATCACTGGAGAATTGTATAATTCACACTCTATTAGATTAAATTGCTAATTGCTTTGTAACCAATGACAGTTGTATCACTAACAGTACTATTAAATTGAGACCATTGTAAATAACTTCTGGCTATCAAAAGAAGAGATAAGACCTGCAGTAACAGAGCAGTCAGGCAGATCTGAGCTCTAATCTCTGATCTATTACTTAATAGCCACATGACTCTGGACAAATTGTTTACTCTCTATGAGCCTCAGTTTCCTTATCTGTAAGATGGGTTTAATAACAATACTTGCTTCCTAGGGCTGTTGTAAGGATTAAATCATATATTTGTGCAATGTATGTTGCATGTGAAACTCCCAAACAATGAGAGTGTTCCTTTTCTTTAGGACCTGAACAAGACAATGACACTTGGTTCCTCAGTTTCTTGCTGTGCAGGATGACTGACTGCAGGCACTGAATTACTCGGTGAGGGGGATGCCATGATATTGGGTAAAATGAGCACCAGGTTTAAGTGAATATTGTAATTTCCAAAAATTTTACTGGCTGCCATTCTAAAGACCATGTAGTTTCTATCTCTTCCAAAACTTAAGGCTAAGTCAATTAAATAAGTTCATAAGGCTTTAAATGCATTACTTATTACTTCTGAAAAATATGAGAAAACAAGAGATAATGCAATAATTAATTCAAAATTTGGGTTTGATTAAGATGACCTGGAATGTACAGAGATAATTGTGAGACCAGAGAAATTTTTCCTATGGTCATTAAACCAAAGAGGTTTTGGCTATACAAATCATTTATACTTAACACCTGTTTAATAGGTTGGCAATGCCTTTTAATAAGTATCAAGTATGAAATGTAATGGGAGAGTTTTTAGAAAATGTGTGATTTCATACACCTACCAAGGAATGCCTCACATTTTATGAAGTCCTCTGTAGGTTCTAAAACACTTTAATTGGCATGACCTCATTGAATCCCTGTTATGCCCCTTTAAGCCTCTTTAACTGATGAGAAAACAGAGATTCAAGAGATTCAACCACTTGCCCAGTTGGTGAGTAGTGGAACTTTGGCCCAAAATCAGGTCTTCCAAGACCAAGTCTGACAATTTTCTCACTACTGCAGAGTTACTTCTACATGATTGACATCTAATACCGAAGTTAGAAAAGAAAAAACAGTAATGATATGGGCTGACTTGTATCCCTCCAACATTTGTGTGTTGAAGCTCTAATCCCCTAGTACTTTAGAATATGACTGTATTTGGACAGGGCCCTTAAAGATGCGATTAAGTTAAATGAGGCTGTAACAGTCAACCTTGTTCTTACTAGTGTCCTTATAAGAGAAAACTTGAATACACAGAAAGACACCAGGGATGTATTCACACAGAGGTCATGTGAGGACACATCAAGAAGGCAGACATTTGCAAACTAAGGAAAGGGGCCTCAGGAGACACCCAACCTCCTGACACCTTAACCTTGGACTTCTAGCTTCCAGAACTGTGAGATAATACATTTTTGTTGTTTAAGCCCCACTACTCACCCCCCACTCCCGCCCCACAGCCTGTGTTCTATTGTTATGGCAGCACTAGCAAACGAATTGACAGTAACACAAGATGAAGAGAACTTACACCAAAACTAGCCACCCAACATTAAAAAATGGGCAATGAATTTTACTATATTTGTTACGGTTTAAAATATTTATCTCTCTCAATCTTCCCATAAATACAAGTAAGTTTTCACGTTGGGATGTTTATCAGTCAGGGTCCAATCAGGAAACAGAAACCACACAGTAATTTAAATAAGAAAAGTGTAATGTAGAGATTTATTAACTATAAAATCAGATTAGAGTCATGGGGGATGGGCTACTACTGGATAAACAGAACTCTAAGAAATAATAGGAATGGCTGGTGTAAGGAACAGTTGCCATACCTAGGGCTTATGGAGAGAGCCCAAGGTGCAGCCTCCACCCCGCCCAGCTCAGTCTCAGGGCTGAATTCCAGACTTTGATGGAGAAGGCATGGCCATGGCTCGCTAGATGGCAGGGAAGCTGCTGAGGTGCCATGCAAGAAGAACCAGCTGGAAATCTTCCCTTCAGAGTGCCAGGGAAAGCTATTCATGGAGTGATGTCTCTATGACACAAGACACCAGACTGTGAGATTGCCCTGGGAGGAAACAAGGCAAAAGCTCTTGGCCACTGGGTGCTGCTGACCATATACCCTGAGAGGCTTGGGGCTGAGGAAGTCACCCTTACTGCAGGTGCTGGACACTGCTGAAGCCCTTGGTGCCACCAGAAACCTGGTGCTAGAGAAGCCCTGCCAGGTGCAGGAGACAAGTGAGCTGCCAGAACCAGTAAGAAAACCCCCTTCCTTCTACAGTTTCTCTCCAGCGCCTTCCACTAACATAGTCTGGTATAATACCAGCTGGAAAAGGTAACATATTTAAAGGGCTCTCTCCATTCTCCAAGGCGGGGCAATGAAGGGTGAATCTGGAGCTGAGAGGCGTGAGTAACCGGCACAGGATGACACACAGTTGCACTTAATGTGAGAGTCTAGTGGTACTCAGGTAACTAAAGTATCAGTGCTCCAAATCCTATTGGAAGTGGTACCGAGGGACTTGTTGATATTTGGGGAAGCTTTTCTAAAGATTGGTCTAGAATTTTTAAAGTGCAAAGGAAGGAACGATGATGAACAGCAATCTGAAGAAACAGGCTACCACAACCCAAACTCATGCATTCTTAACTGGAGTCTCTTGTCCCAAACAATGAATATGAGTTCACAAGGTTGCACAATGTATAACGTGACCCAACTACAGCATAGTGTTCCTGGATTTTAATCTCCTAAACTTCCTTGTTCATAAAGTTATGTTTGTCTGAATCATAATATTTACAAGTTAAATATTTAAAACCTCGGTCATCTTGGAATTAGCAAATACTTAAGAGCCGATATGTTTCTTTCTTAATTAACTCTAAACTAGCTCAATTATTTACTTCAAATCATAATTATCTCTAAAGATTTTTATTTATTGAGGCGAAGAGGCATACCAAAGATTACTCCAAACTTATAGCTTTACATAATATGAAGTTAGCATCTCTAGTTTTTTTTTTTTTTAACCCTTCTAGAAGGTTCTAGCTCTGCAAACAAGATAAATCTCTGAGAAACTTGCTAAAAAATTTATAATTAATCAGAGCCAAGCAATGTTGGAACTGTATGAAACCTTGGGGACCTTTCAAATAGCTCCATTTTTCCTTTCATAGGTGGGGAAACGGAGTCCCAAAGATCACTGGCACAAGTCACGAGGCTCTTGAATGGCTACATTGGAATTAGATGCAAAGTCTTACAATTTTCTCCAAATTTTCTTCATGGTTGCCTCAAAGAGAAATCATGCTGTACTCTATATTTTCTGGAGTAAAGCCAAGGATATGGGGAGGGAAGAAAAGGGGAAAGAGTCAAGGAAAACCAGCTTCTTGCTGAAACTCCACCAGGTGCCCTGCTGGAATCTCCCTTGAAAGAGGTAAGTTGGAAGGAATTCATTTTTCCCATTATCATCCTTCCCCAGTGTCTGGAGTGATCAAATGAAAAATACTAGAAATGTCTGAATTTTTAAAGGAAACAGCTGAAGGCATACTCTTGTTTGAAGATGATGTAAGAGGCAAGAATTTGGGTTATATTTCCCCCTTGTTTTGCTTTCGTATTGTTGTTTCTTTTTTTTTGTCTTTGGTTGCTTTAGTTTGTGTTGGACATTTAGAGGGTTGAACTGTTTGGATAAGGTAGTCACTCACAACTAGGAGAAAGTGTACTAATGGTGCAAATTGCAAACTAGCAATGCAAATAGAATTTTCTCATCTCTACAACTTACCAAAGAATTTGGATGCAATCAGGATGCCCATTAGTTATTTATATTTTCAATGGATCATAAATATTTTTCTAGAATCATTAATTTTGAATTATAAAGGTCAATTAAAGTCTACAATTTATAAAAACAGATGTGTTACCATATTAGGGTATTTAATACACATGGAATTTAACCTTCTAATAAAAAAAAAGAATTTTCATCCACTTCTAGACTAGGAGATTTGCAGGAGGGGGAGATTGTAATTTTTGAGATGATCTTTTGTAGCCATATCCCTTTATTAGTAAGGAAATGAAGACCCAGTCCAGGTCACCTGACTTTCATGGTTGGAGTTTGTATTCTTCATTTTCTAACTATATCTTCTCTCCTCCTCACTTTGCCTTTTGGATTTGAGATAATAGTGTAGATAACAGTAGAGATCTGGGTCTGCACAAAGGATCTTTCCCCTGGTGCCTGGTGGCATCTACATTTTCTGTGTTACTGAAATAAATGTGTGTCTCATTGCATCAGGCTGTCAAAACATGCTGAGCACTGATGAACTGCAGAATCTTTTCCTCTCATACTGTGGAACTGGGCACAGGATCCAGCAAGAAAATGGACCCAAGAACCCGCTCCATCCAGCAGCCATGCCAGAAGCACCAACTAAATCTAAAAACCACAGATCCAATTAACTCCCTCTCCTGGAAGCGCCAAGAAGAAATAATCTTGTCACTATCCCCTTGCCATGAGCCCAGATCCAATGTTCAATATTCTTTTTACTTTCCTAGAGAATTCCCAAAAAAAATTATTTCAAGACCACTCCCTGTCACCCTGTTTTCCACTTTCTTAACAAAGGTATGTTTTTCATGCTCCACACTCTTCACTGATGGGACAGCGTTCGTTTTTAATTTCTTTATAGTGTTATGATTGGCTCATGTATGTCTCATAATTAATTGAATATACAGAGCCAGATTCATTATAGAGAGCAACGTGAGTAAAGATGCCCCAGGATTTTTTTTTTCCTGCTGGAAATATGAAAGATTCATCTTCTCAATTTTTTTCTGGTCACCTGAGAGCCTGAGCAGCAGAGATACTAAATTCCATCTTGTGAAATAACACCAGAAGTACTTAGCAAAATTCCACTCTGAACAATGCTCAACAAGACTGCACTTCATAACAAACTTTATTCCCCAATCATATGAGCCAGATCACAGCTCAAAAAACCATGCCCTCCAACAGATGGGCTCTTGCAAAGTGTTTTCCTATCGATCATTTTCACCATTCTCTGTTTTCTTTTCACTTTCCTGTCACATAAAAATTGGATCATAGGCTGATTTATCTCAGGGCAATAGTGCACAACTTGTGTTATGTCTAAGATGGTTTCGTGTGACTTTTATCAACAAGAGCCAAGGACAGAAAAGTTTCTTATTACTAAATTACCCTGAGAGTGATGAAGAGTTTTATTGATGAAAAAAATTTAAGTGTGAAAGTTGCACCATGATGTTACTACAAACACACATTCTTTTCAGAATTTTCAGAGTATTAAATGGATGTAGTGCCAACTAAAACAGAGCTGAATATTTGATTTGGGGTACAATTTTCTCAGTGAAAATATTACTTATTTGGAGAGTGGTCCAGGCCGACTTTGAGGTCTAACAGAAGGAGAAGAGCTGCAAGGGTGGGGTGAAACAGGCTCTGGAGTTTATCTGCCTGCATAATTCAGATCAAATCAAGAGCTGGCCCACTGCTTACTGACCACTGACCTCTGGACTGAGACTTCCAGAATGTTCCCCAGCATGGTGGTCATGGTGGCAGCTTTTGTTTACCTTCAAGCAGGATGTTTTCAGAGCCGGTTGAGAAATGATGCTAATTTGTATGGCAAACTTTCAAGCTGAAATTGTCTGGAGTTTTCTGCTGCTTATTGAAATCTGAGCTAAAAGCAAGACCCACGATTTCTGCCACTTGGGTTTAATAACAGAAAACAAAGCAACCATATAAACAGACCCCTTTTATTGACTATAGGCCCCAGCTTCCCCCTTCTTGAAACATGAGTCATTAGGAAATAGTACTTATACCATAAGCAGAAACCGGATACCCTTAGAATCAGAAGTATCTCCAACACTAATTGGATTAAAAATCATGAAGCGCACTCACAGACTGGACCATTGAAATCAAATTAGCCACCATCTTATTTTGTAAAAATAAAGAATTAGTGCCTTGTGTGTACAGTTTCATCACAAGTTAAGAGGGACAGCACGACTGAAACCTCTCACGTTACCGGAACTCAGATATCACAAAATGCTGTTATTTTTTAATTTTTAATTTTTTTTTTTTTTTTTGGAGACAAAGTCTTGCTCTATCACCCAGGCTGAAATACGGTGACACGATCTCAGCTCATTGCAACCTCCACCTCCTGGGTTCACGTGATTCTCCCGCCTCAGCCTCCCAAATAGCTGGGACTACAGGGGTACACCACCATGCCCAGCTAATTTTTGTATTTTTAGTAGAGATGGGGTTTCACCATGTTGGCCAGGCTGGTTCTCAACTCCTGACCTCAAGTGATCTGCCTGCCTTGGCCTCCCAAAGTGCTGAGATTACAGGTTTGAACCATTGCGCTCGGCCCCTTTTTCTTTTTTTTCATGCAAAAGCTGAGCTAGAATCTTAAACTGCTCTAGCTGAATTATTCCCTAAGCTAGCATAGCAGGAACTCCTCACTTTGCAGATGAGCACATGGAAGTCTAAAGGGTCTGTGATGAGCTCTAAACCTCACAGTGGTTTGACAGCAACAAATATAGATAAGACCCAGCTGTCCTCACCTGCAATGCTGTATGTGCTCTGGTGATTCCACTGGTGTTTCCCTTTAGTTGAAGGGAGATGTAGTGATCATTCCAAGTGGGAGTGAGCCATCAAGCATCCCAGCCACTGGCTTTTGATAAACTAGAGCCCTGTGATCTTCCTGGCTCATAATATGATGTAATCTGTACCAGCTCCTCACACCAATCCACTGATACAGGGGGAAAGAGAGCAAAGACCAAACAAGCAGAAGACCTCTTCTTCTGGTTAGAACGTAAGAGAATGGGAAAGACCTTTTTCTTTCAGAGAACAAGAAGAAAAACTGGGACAAAAATAAAAAGTGTGCTTTTCCACCAGGCTTGTTAAGAGCAGTGGGAGGCAAGAAATCTTGGATGACCTGAACTCCAGAGAGAAGTGAGCCCACTATGGTGAGCAGCTTCCATAGTGGGGAAGGCAGCCAGATCCCCGAATTAGTGGATGAAGGAGGGTCCTGCTGGAGCCAGGGAGACTCTGCAGGGTTGGGGGGACTCAGCTGAGCCTGACTGTGCCAGCTGGCGGGGTGGATGGCACCTGGAGGAGCCCCAAACAAAGCACTCAGCCCAGTAATTCAGCCCGCCTCTACCACACCCAGTCGCAAATTTTGTTGAGAAGGTGGCAGTAGAAGAGAAACTGGAAAACGTGCCCCATGGTGCTTGGATTCAGTATCCCAGAGTTTAGCTCATGAGGAACCAAGGGCATCTGCAATCACAATTTAATCTCTTCTTAGCTGAACTACTGACAAGATCAGCAAGGTATCTCTACTGATACTGAAATGCAGAGCACCCAAAAGGGCAAATATGCAAGGTACTATGAAAGACTGTTTTTCATCATTGCTTAATTTCCTTAAAAGGTAATTGTTTACAGCAAAAATAGTAGCAATATGCTATGGGGTTTATGACATGTATAGAAGTAAAATATATGGCTTTATAGCACCAAAGATGGAGAAGCAGGTAAATGCGAATATACAGTTAAAACCTCATATCTGATGTGGTAGAAGGTGGATTCAGTACATTTTATATTACGGTTGCAAATTACAATCACAAGAACAATCATTTAAAAAATAAACAAAGAGGCTAGTTTTTTAAAAAATTTATTTCCTGCTCTTTCTCATTGGAGAGAAAAAGTGAAGGGACACAGCACCCAGATGTGCCGTCAGGATGGGAGCACCACTTCCCCTAGCTGCTGCACGAGGTCGATACCGTGGCCTCTGCTGAGCCCCTCTGCAGAATTACCCTTGGTCCTAAAAGCAGTCTCACCCAAAGATACACCCCTTACCTGGAGGCAGCCTGCATCCTCTTACTCGTTGATGAAGGGGCACAGGGTTCCAGCCCTTTTGCCTCAACTGGAAAAAGTCCAGTTCCAGAGCTCCCCATGGGATTGGCTGAGTCTGTTGTTGCACCTGGATCATAGTTTATCCCCCCTGCCCACTTCTGTTTCCCTCAGCCCTCACAGGGGTTGGTACTGAGACCACTCCCAGGAAACCTCCCGCACAAAGTTTGTTTGCTGCAGAACTTGACTTATGAACGTTGGACCCAGTAGCATGTTGGAGCTGTCACCTGCTAGCTGCTGCAGTGAGGCTCTCATCACTGGCAGTAGGCACTTGCAGTTATGATTCCCTTGTTAAAAATTTCACTGGTGGTGAACTAGGACATGATACCTGGGAAGAAACTGCTCTAGCAGATGTGAGATCTCAGGTGTTTAACAGTTTTGGGGGAAATAGTAATTATAAGAACTATGGAATCAGATGGTTGTTGCTAGAAGCTTTTAAGTCACTGGAGAAATTTAATAAAAGACTAAGTGATTAAACAGCAATATAAGGCAAGGTATACAAACTAGAGGGCCTCTTAGCTTTTATATGAAGCCTATGAAAAGACTATCATTCTCTGTAACTGAAGGGCAGATATAGCTGAGAATCAGGCCCCAGGTTTAATTATAAGAGTAGAAATGCTCAAAGCAACATTGAAGTTTTGTCCTGGCAGTCTGCTAGGCCAAAGTCAGTTCTGTGATTAGGAAAGAATGGGATGGGGACATTGGGTTTATATGTGAAAACATCTCAAGTTCCCAGATCCCCTGGAATTCTCTAGGCCTGGAACAATATCCCACTCTTCTCCTTGAAGGCTAATGCTTGCTTTTGCATGAAGATGATGATGAGGTTCTGCTTTGCAAGACAATGGATGACAGCTCCCTCCCTATTCCCTCATATATCTACTCTTGGCCACCAGACCCATAAGTAAGGTCAAGACACAACATAATCCAGCCAGAAAAGTGTAAACGTGCTAAGGGAGGAAATGGACTACAGCCCAGAGAGCTGTGGGACCCAGCCAACACGTCCCACAAGGGCACAAGAGCATGTGCAGGAGGGATTAGAGAGAGTGCTGGACAAAGTGGGATGAAAGCAAAGCTTGATGGGGAAAATGTATTGCTATGGAAGCACTCTCCTTTGACGCAACGCTTAACATCCTGGCAAGGACCCCAGGAGTTGGGAGCTTAGAAAATGTGATGCCAAGTCAAATGGAGATGTCAGATCATGGAGGATGGGGAAGGAAGAGATGGAAAGGCTCAGAAAATAGGCAAGCTAGAGTGGATATACCACACAAGGTCAGAGAACTGAACAGCTGATAGGTTTTTACAAGAGGGCCTAGAAGAATGCTGCATTTGCCAAAGTAAGAAAAATATGCTGGTGTGAGGGCAGGTATCGTGAAGAAACTCAGTAGGAGCTCTTCTCTGAAGGCCAAGACTATTGTGTGATATCCAAAGGTAGCCGATATAGAACGGGGCTCCCTAGTAACTATGGGACTGTTAGACGTTATACTTATTGTTCAATGCAAGGTGTCTGTAGTTATCACAATGTAATTATCATAAGGGGCAGCAAAGTGAGTGTGACAGCTAGGGGGATCTGACCCACAGACAGCTATGGAAATGGTAGAAAGAAATTTGCATTCAAGCGGAAAAAAAGGCAGCCAACAAAGTATTATTGCTCAATTTATACAACGAAAATAAGCCAAGGATGTCTCATCAGGAAGCTCAGGGCAAGACTGACTGAAGAAGAAGCTGATCTCCCAGGCCTTCCTCCAAAGGGACCTGCAGCCATTTACTTAGGCAACTGTACTCTAGAGAAGGGTAAATGGCAAAACATTTTGAAGATGCTCAACATGGATTGTTGCTGAATTGATATCTGGGGACCTGAAACATGATTGTGCATTCCATTAGAGGGGGTGAATTTGAGACCCAGATAATAAAAGTCCTGGTCAAGGTTCAGTTTACAATGGGCTCAGATATGTTGCTTCAGGCTGGCAAAGAGAGTCTGATGAAGGAAATCATGAGTTCTAAGACTTAGGATGGAAAACCTCACCAGCTTTACACACAAATGGCAGAATTACACCTGCTGGCCATGAAACGGTATGTAAAAGCTGCTTCCCTTAACTGCTGCAAGAGGCAAATACTGTGGCCTCTTGCATAGCCCCTCTGCAGAATTACCCTTGGTCCTAAGAAGCAGTCTCACCCATAGATACAGCTAATGTAAGAGCATAAGCCTTGAAACCAGACAGAGGAGTATTCACATCCCAGATCTGTCACTCAATAACTAGGATGCTTGGCAAGCTAATGTCTGTGAGCCTCAGTTTCCTGATCTTTAAAATGGGAATATTACTAGCCTCTTCAGAAGGTTATTTTCATAGGTAGAAGAGACAATAAGTGGTTAACCCTCAGCACAATGCTGGGTGCTCCAGAGATGGCAGCTGCTATGACCGTAATTATTACTGTGAAGAGGGTTTGGAAGCACAGCAATGAGTTCCGACCAGGTAGTCTTGGACATATCAATTTGGATGGTGGTTGCTGAAGCGCATGCTGCTGCCCTGGTGTGTTGTTGTGGAAGGACCTTCACGGGCAAGGGGAGGCAGGAGCTCCACAAACATGAAAGTGTCACAGGAACCTCTGAGACGTGTCATCTGGAGCCACAACAGATGGCAAAGCTGGCAAAACATCTGTTTTTGTCTTGTGCAGAGCAAAGATCTCAAGAAAAGTGAGGATCAAATTCTACAGAAACCTCTCATTCCCTTCTTGTCTCTATTTTCCTGGCTCGGAATGATCTTGGTAATGAAGAGGCAGTAGGAGACTCATTACCTCTGTAGCCAGAACAAGCTGAAAACAGAAGCAGCCTCAGGGCATTGGGTTTACTTAGAGGATGACTGATGCTGGGATGCTTCAGTTATTCAGAATCCAGCGATCTGGCAACCTCGTGTATCCGGGATGTTACAGAAAACGTGGAACTAACTCCACAAAACATCTCAGGCGTCAAAAGAGAAATATCAAAGTCTACTCACAATATGCAAGGAGAGAACAGGAAAGGTCCTTTCTCAGGCCCCTCAACAAGGCTTATCTATTTCTACTTTCCCCACAGTGGTACAAGCTGCTTCCCTGTCCTGACAGCACAACAAAAGCTACAAACTCGGGGAACATGGGGACCTCACGGAGGCAGTCACAGCTGACTCATTGAGATGTGCAGATAGCAGAAAGCGAGGGAGGCAAGAGAAAATCAGCACAGAGCCAACATCAGAGATCAAAGGACAGTAGCGGAAGTCACTGCACGGAGAAGTAGCGCACCTGTGGCTTATCCAAGCAGCCAGGGTTCCAGAGCTTCTAGGCTAGAGCTCTGAAATATTCACCAAACAGTTGGCAACTTTGCCTTTTGCATGGGAAATAAATGAAAACGAATCTTGGCCATCTACCACTGGTTTCAAAAAGATCCAGGCAAGGTCTGTGTGCACCTGCCACACAAAGATCAATTTCACATGATTGCAACAAACAGAACAACAGTGCAGGCAAAATTCCTAGGAAAACTTTTGTCCAAAGGTAATGCCAGTTGGTTGTAATGTTGCAACTAAAGTTCAGAGAGGGACTCACTCATTCCACAGCCCTCTAGTGGGGTCTTGGACTTACAACTGCATGTCACCACCTCTGTGGGTGCCTGAATAATGACTCCCGTAAATTCTTAGGCTTATCTTCTGGAACAGCATGTAGTTGTTACTAACACCTTGCATTACAAAAGGGGTTCTGCAGATGTGATTGAGATGGGGAGATTATCCTGGATTATCTGGGTGGGCTCTAAATGCAATCACAAGAATCCTTATAAGATACTTATAAATATGAAAGAAAGAGACAGAGATAGAGAGGGGAAGAAAGATGACTATGGAAGAGGAAAAGTCGATATGGTGGCAGAATTCTGGGATAGATGGTGGGAGATTGGAAGATGCTATTCTACTGGCCTTGAAGATGGAGGAAGGAGTCATGTGCCGAGGAATACAGATGGCTGCTAGAAGCTGAAAAAGGCAAGGAACAATTCTCCCTTGGAGCCTGAAGTAACCAACCAAACATTGTAAGGGCAGAGGAAAGTGTTCAGTGCTGGTCAGACATGTGAAAAAATAATTCATGATCCATTCAGAAACTGATCACCATGCAGTTATCAGCTAGAGGGCTAAAGCTAGGGTGGCGGCATTTAGAAGATGTATAATATCTTTTTTTTTTTGAGACAAAGTCACTCTGTTGCCCAGGCTGGAGTGCAGTGGCACGATCTAGGTTCACTGTAACCTCCACCTCCCGAGTTAAAGTGATTCCCCTGCCTCAGCCTCCTGAATAGCTGGGATTACAGACAGGCACATGCCACCATGACCGGCTAATTTTGCATTTTTAGTAGAGACGGGGTTTCACCATGCTGGTCAGGCTGGTCCCCAACTCCTAACCTCAGGTGATCCCGCCCACCTCAATTTCTCAAAGTGTTGGGATTACAGGCATGAGCCACTGTGTCCAGCCATATAATACCATTTTTAATACAATATCATTTTGTATCGAGAACAAAGGAACAACAGAAAAATTCTGACTGGCCTCCATATCTCTGGGTGGCCCAAATTTTCACCTTCCTCAGTTATTTTTTCCCCCTTTTTCTTTAATGGCTTGATCAAGATCAATTTCACATACCATATAATTCATTTACTTTAAAATATACAATGCAGTAGTGTTTAGTATATTTACAAAATTTTGCGACCATCCCTGCCATCTAATTCCAGAACATTATTACCACCCTAAAAAGAAAGCTCATGTGCATTGGTAGTCACTTCCCATGTTACCACAGCCCTCAGCCCTAGGCAACCATTAATCTACTTCCTGTCTCTACAGACTTACCTATTCTAGACATTTCAGGTAGATGAAATCACACAATATGTGGCCTTTAGGTCTGGCTTCTTTCAGTGAGCACAATGCTTTTAAGGTTCAGGTTCATTGATGTTTATCAGTATCAGTATTTCATTCCTCCTTAAGGCCACTATTCCATTGTATGAGTATACCATGCTTTATTTATCCATTCATCAGCTGGTAGACATTTTGGCTATTACACATAATGTTGACATGTATGAATTTTTGTGTGGACATATATTTTCAATTATCTTGAGCATACTGTAATTGAGCATAGAATTGCTGGATCATATGATAACTCTATGTTTAAGTTTTTAAGGAACTGCCAGACTACTTTCCAAGATCAGGACACCCTATTACATTCCCACCAGCAATCTTATGGGGCGTTCAGTTCTTCCACATCTTTGCCAATACTTGTTATTGTCTGCCTTTTTGATTATAGCTATTCTAATGGGTGTGAAGTAACATTTCATTGTGATTTGACTTGCATTTCCCTGATGACCAATGAAGTTGAATATCCTTTCATGTATTAACTGTTTATCCAAATACCTTCTTCAGAGAAATGTCTATTCAGACCTTTTGCCTATTTTTATTTTTTTTTCTTTTTGTTGTTGAGTTGTAAGAGTTCTTTATGTATTCTGGATATAATTTCCTTATCAGATATATGATTGGCAAATATTTTCTCCCACTGGGTGAGTTGTCTTTTCACTTTCTTAATAATAGACTGTTTTAGTTCCTATATTTAGGTTTACGATCTATTTTAAGTTCATTTTTGTATACTGTGTGGGGCAGGGGTCCAACTTCATTTGTTTGCATGTGAATATATAGTTGTTTCAGTACTATTTGTTGAAAAGACTATTCTTTCCCCCATTGAATGTTCTTGGAACTTTTCTTGAAAATAAATTGACTCCAGATATTTGGGTGTATTACTGGACTCACAATTCTGTTCTATTAATCTCTATGTCTATCTTTATGCCAGTACCACACAGTCTTGCTTACTGTAGCTTTATAGGAGTTTTAAAAATCTTTGCATGCATCCTCCAACTTTATTCTTTTTTTCTTTTTCAAGATTATTTTGGCTATTCTGGGTCCCTTGCATTTTCATACTTTGGAATCACTTGTCAGTTTACACACACACACACACACACACACACACACACACACCCTCCCCGCCCCGACCCATACACACAAGACAACTGGAGTTTTGACAGAACTTGTATTGAATATTGAATTCATAGACCACTTGGGGAAGTATTTCCATCTTAACAATATTAAGTCTTTCAATTCACAAACTCTTTATATTTATTTAACTCTTTTGAAATTCTTCAATGTTTTATAGTTTTCAGTGTATATACTTATGCTACTTTGTTTAAATCTATTCCTAAGTATTTTATCATTTTTTATACTACTGGAAATGTAATTGTTTTCTTAATTCCATTTGCAGATCATTCTTTGCTATCGTATAGAAATAGAATTGATTTTATATACTTATCTTGTGTTCTGCAACCTTGCTGAACTTAGTTAGTAGTTCTAATATTTTTTAGGGGATTCCTTAGGATTTTCTACAAGATTATGACATCTGCAAATGGAGGTACTTTTATGTCTTCCTTTCTAGTCAGGATGCTTTTTATTTCTTATTCCTGGCCAATTCCCCTGGCTGAAAGCTCCAGTGCAATGAAGTGCCAAAAATGAACATTTTTTTCTTGTACCTGATTTTTAGGGAGAAAGCTTTCAGTCTTTTATCTTTTTTGGCTGTGGGCTTCTTATAAATGCCGTTTGTCTTAGTTCATTCAGGCTGCTATAACAAAATATAATAAATTGGGTGGCTTATAAACAATAGACAAGTCGTTTTCACAATTCTGGAAGCTGGGAGGTCCAAGATCAAGGTGCCAACAGATTCAGTGTCTGGTGAGGGCCCACTTTCTAGTTGATCTTTTCTCTGTGTCCTCACATGGTGAAATGAGTAAGGGAGTTCTCTTGAGCCTCTTCTATAAGGGCACTAATCCCATTCATAAGGGCGCCACCCTCATGGCCTAATCATCTACCAAATGTCCACCTTCTAATACTGTCCACCTTCTAACACCATCCCCAATAGAAACCCCATATGTTAGGATTTCAACATATGAATTTTAAGGGGAAACAGACAGACCACAGCACCCATTCTCAGGTGGAGGAGATTCTCCCTTATTCCTACTTTCTGAGTGTTCCCTGGTTAATTTCTTTAAGAAAACAAAAATTATGCCTAGCTTAGGGCACAATTACGTCTCCCTCCATTATCTTCTTATTTCCAAATCATTCAGTTCCAGCCTAGAGCTGTTTGAATGTCTCCTTTTGTACATTCAAGAAGGTATCGTCATATCTGATGCGCACAGTGACAACTCCAAGACTAAAAATTCTGTGATCTCCCAAGTTTCAGGAGGCACAGCACTGTATCAAACACTTTCTGTCCAAAGTGGTTTAAATATTACTTATAATAAATAATAAAAGTTTAAAAGTGGTTTAAATAAAGTGAAAAGTACTACTGCTCAAAAGGTGAACTCCCCTGCCCAGCTGGTTCCTCAGTGAAGTCCTGAGCTGCTTGCTCTGTTTCCTTCTCCATGTCAACTAAAATCAACACATTCCTTTTATCACCTGATGAGGAATGTACCTCTCAAGCCTACAACTGGTTATCTTCCAAGTCCTTTAGTTCTTTTTTTACTCCCACTAATTGCAAGTCTCCCTCCATTATCTTCTTATTTCCACGTTGTTCAATTCCAGTGGGAGACAGGAATTGGCCCGTGGGGAAGGGCAGAAAAAGGAAAGGAATGAAAATGCTTCAGTGTTTCAGGAGATTTGTTTGAAGCTGCAGTCAGGATGAGCCTCCCTGATCCCATTATCCTCCTGTGTCCCTACTGGACTAAAGAAGTTCCCGTGAGGGAGGCTGGCAGCAGAAAGGACCACCCAGGACTAGGACTTCTGGCCCCAACACCACTCCTGGGTGTGTCCCATAGTGATGCCTAAAGTGGTTGCCTCTTTCTTTGCTAGCCTCAACTTCTTTGCTGGGCCTTGGGTCTCGGGGCCTCCAGGGCATGTCACTGTCTTTCTCTGTGTCCTCCACTGCTCAGATTGTGACCACCTCAGCCATGGCCAATGGCAGAGCCCCCAGCTTCACTCCCTGGCCCATCCAGACAACAGGCAGAAACTCTAATAACCGCTTCTCTGGGTTTCTACATCCTGTGTCTCTGGATGACTAATCATCTCCAGAGCAAGAACAATTGAGTCATCTCAAGCCCCAGGCTTAGATTTGTGCACAAGGCAACCAGCTCCTCCTCAGCAGGCTCCAGGAGCCACTGGCTGAAGTAGGTGTGGCCCTCCTAAGTCACCATCCTGGCCTGGAACACTTGGAGCACAACAGCCTCCTCAGGGTTTGTTGAAGATCCTTTGCTCAACTGAATCTCTTCTTTTGTGGGCTTTTGCTCCTTTTGGAACAGGCTCTTACAAGTAGAGCATGCAAGATCACATGTGTTTAGAGTCCCCATGAGGCCATGCTCTGCAGGTGGCCTTGGGACGCCAATGCATTCCTCTTCTGGGAACAGAACCCCAATCTCCTTTGAATAACAACCCCTCCCCTTCTCTCTGAGCTGACTCAGGCTGGCCAATTTACATAATTCCAATTTCTGGTGACAGTTATTGCCTCAGGGATTGGCACATAACCCCAGTTTATCCTACCAGAATAAATCGTGGGACTTATTTAGAAGCTGACAGAACAAGATGTACTCTTTTTTCCACAACCTCTCTCCCGAAAAGCATTGGACCCTGGAGCTGCTGGCCACATCTTGATCTGCCATAGGTAGTCCAAGAATAAAGTCAATGTGAAAGAGGATGAAGGGGCTGAGGGATAAAGATAATTGTTTGACATTCTAGGAACTCCTGGATCAAGCCATGCCTGAACTCAATTTATCCCTTGAACTTTTTAATTGCATGAATAAATAAATTCTCCTTTTGCCTGAGCCAATATGGATTAGTATCATTTGTATCCAGAAGATTCCTAAAGACTCAGGTCTTATGCACATCTATAGGCATGGCAATTGTGGTCCTGTTCTCCTTTCCCCTCCCCTGAGCAGGCAAATCTTCCTTCTCTATGATGCAAACCTCCTGGGTCACTCAGAGTACTTCTCAAATGCTACCTGGAGTTTCTCAAGACTTCTGTCCTCACTGACCATTTCCTTCTTAAACGACTAGGATGATAACCTGTAACTTTGCATCTAACTAATCCCTTAGCACTTTCCTTAGAGACCTTTTAGAGATCTTTTTGATGCCTAAGGGTAGGAATGGGAGCTTGTCTATCTTGTACATGCACTGCCCCCAACCCATAGGTCCATAGAGAAACAGCTGAGGACTTACAGCTCTGCAAGGGCAGGGACTGACAGCAGGCCAAACTGTACATGGTAGTTACCACTAGAGGGTGCTGGGGATGGGCAATGAGCAGGACTTCTGCATTTTACATGTGTGTTATTATTTGAGTCTTATATGAGCATTTATTTTACAAACCTCTATCTTGCAAAGCAAACCCTCAGTGTGAGTAACCGAGGCATAGTTGATCAGCCAGCTCTTTTGTGCAGTGTTCTGAAACCTCTTGCTCCTGTCTCTCCTGTGGGAAACCCATGATTACAGCTTCAAGCAGAGACCTGAGCACCATGTCAGAGTCTTGACCCTGTGTGGGAATAATCTATCTCTAAGATCCAGACAGAGACAAACTGCTTCATGGAGCATTTTATCCCCTAGAAAATCCCCAACCCCAGCATCCTGGGTGCTGCCCAACCTCTTCAAATACAAGGGCAAATAAAATAAATAAAAGTAAATATTGTACTCATAAGCAATGGAATGCCTAGCAACCGAGAACAAAGGAGGGCTGAAGGAAGAAGGTTGACTTTCACAGGCCCTTGTGTATAAACTGCAGTAAAAGTCTTCTCTGTGTGAATAATATATTTTTGAGTGTTAAATTATGGAAGGTATAAGGAATGCTAAGGCTGAGACCCAACAGAGAGAGCTGGCCCCACCCTGGAGGGGAGGGGCAGGGGTCTCCTTGGCCTTTGTCCCTGCTGACTGCTATCGAGGGATGGGGAGTCTCCTCTGTAGCTTCAGGAATGGAACAATGGGCACCAGGCCTCAGTTAAGCCGTTTAGGGACCCTCGGCCCTGAAACAACGCTAGTGCAATGCCACATGTAACTAAGACCATGTTAAGTCACAAAATAAGTGTAAGAGCTCTGATGTTTTTCTACAATGCCCATTTCAATGCTTTGTTAGAAAGTGTGTATTTAAAGCACATGACACTGTTCTCATTAAATTTTTTTGTTACGAAAACTTTTAAACACACTCAGAAGAGTAGGATTGTTGAACCTCTTATCTGGGTACAGTATTATTAAAATTCTGCCACATCCTCCTTGCCAATCTGTTTTATCTCCCTTTCTTTTTCTTTGCTAAACCATTTGAAAGCAAATCCAAGATATCGCGTCATTTCGTCTGCACATACCTGGATATAATCTGTGAAAATTATGGACATACTCTCATATAACCATAAAGCCAGTATCATACCTTAATGAGTTGGGTATGATTTGTTTGTTTTGCTTTGGGCATCCTCCAACCTCTAGCACATAGCCCATTATCCAGTTTCCCTGATTGTCTCAAAGGGTCTTTTGCATTTGGTGTGTGTTCTCATTATTAATACCCTTATGTCGTAAGTCCCCTGGGTGCATGCTTAGATTGATTTTTGGAAATCTAAGATTATTTGATATTTATTGAAAGCAGAGGAGAGGGAAGAAAAAAAGACAAAGATGAAGCAGTGAAAAAGAAAACACAGAAGTGGTATTTTTATAAGATCTATGTGAAATTTTGCTGGCTGTCACCTTTGCCCATATAGGATCTGCACTACTTAGGATAGGACTAAACTGCCCCAGCTTATAAAACAGGCATTTTCTCCAGTGTCTTCTGAATTTTGAGAGCTTCTGAAGACTTGGGGTGGGAGGTGGATAAAAGGTTGCTGTCCTTGTCTGCCACCATGGCAACTCCAGCTAGGACCTGGCCATACTAGGGTTTTCTAGTGCATTGTGGAGCCTGCTAACCCTAGGTCACAGTGAGCAGGAATGTGGATTTACAGATATGCAGCTGCTCCCTGGGATGGCTTCCCCAAGGAAGCAGGAGAGGGGATCTTGAAGGCCAAGGTTAGTAGCAAATGTGAAAGATAAGAAGAGACATGGAAACCTTCTCTTGACACCATGGGGGTTGGGGGGGACATCTGACTCCTGTGAACTGACAAATCCAAGAAGAGTGAGAAGCGTTCTTCCCTTCTGACCCAGCAACCCCACCTCTAGGAATTTGCTCTGAGAAAAAGCCAGAGTTTGCACAAAGATTTATTTTGTTTGAGAATGTCCCTTAAACATTCTTTATAGCAATAAAGAGAGCTGGGAGGATTGCCTTAATGCTCAGTGATACAGAATTGGTTTAATAAAGTATAGCTCATCACTACAAGGGAACACTAAGCATCCATTCAAAATAGGTTTTGAAAAAATATTCAGTGATATGGAAAAATGTCCACAATATATGAAGTGCGAGAAAAAAAGAAGTTATAAAAAATCAGTCTGCTGTCAGTCTCATTGTTTAAAAATTAAAAGAAAAAGAAATGAGGGAGGGACTGAGAAATCTATAGTGAAAACATTTCTTAAAATCTATCAGTTTTTCTCTAAGTGATAAAATTTTTGACATTACTTTTCAAATTTCTTACGATGAACACCCATCAACTTGTAATATAAAATTTTTATTTTATTTATTTATTTTGAGACAGGGTCTCACTCTGTCACTCAGGCTGCAGTACAGTGGTGCAATCTTGGTTCACTGAGCCTTGACTTCCCGGGCTCAAGTGATCCTCTTGTTTCAGCCTCCAGAGTGGCTCGGATTACAGGGGCTCACCACTACACCTGGCTAATTTTTGTAAAAAAAAATTTTGGCGATAGGGTCTTACTATGTTGCCCAGGCTGGTCTTGAACTCCTGGTCTCAAGCGATCCTCCAGTCTCATCCTCCCAAAGCACTGGGATTATAGTTGTGAGCCTCTGTGCCCAGCCTAATTTTTATATTAATGATAGTAAATGTAACAAAGAGACAAAAGAGGAGGAAGGAAAAAATGGCAGAGACAGAGAGGGAAAAAGAGAAGGTAAATGTCCAAAAAGAAAAGAAAAGGTAGAGGAAGAAACAGAAAAGAAACCTGGGCCAGCTGATTTAAGAGCAGTTTTAGAAAAGTCCATTTAGTGTTAAAAAATTATTTTACAAAAGAAGAAAAGGAAACAAAATAAAGATTTAGAAGGTCTAAGTAATCTTTTAATAAGTCGTTGGCACATATACATTGACTGGACAACCTCAGGCCAAAATTTTCTTTGGAGAGTGTGGTTTCCTTCCTTTATAAGACTAACATAATAAGGAACCTTGACTTTTTAGGTTGTGAGGATAATAAATAATTTATAATACTGTAGAAATGAATTTATATAATTTTACTGAATGGTCATTAGGTAGCTGTTCAATCAATTAAGAACCCAGTATCAAGTTTCATAATTTATTAGCTAATAAGGGCTTGCCTAGGGGACCATTGCTCATTAAAATGTGATGACAAAGTTGGATAATACTCTTCCCATGAAGTTTTCCAGGACAGTCAGAAACTACTGTGTTCAACGTGAAAAGAAAAACGTGCAGTTCCTGGTGACAGCTACTAGCCTACAAGCAAATGAAGCTTAAAGCAACGTGTTTCTTGGGGACACCGGCCAGTGTGGCCTCTGTCATCCGGGTGTTGCTGTCACCTGCCTGTCATCCTAGTCCCTGGTTCTGCAGCTTCTGTTGGGGCTTTGGGGGAGGGGATGGCAGAGAAGGGCACAGTCCAGGCCAGGAGAGTCCCCAGCACTCCTTCCCTCTCTGACACCTTATTGCCCCTTCCAAAGCAGACCCATGGCATGGGGCATTTAGGACAGCACACGTGCTACAGAACACACTCAGTTCAATCTCAGTTGTCCAGGGCTGTGGAAACTTCCAGCACTCTGACTGCCTTCCTCTCCCAGATCTGTGCTCAGCTGAGATGCCTCCCAGCATTTCCACGCATCATGGCTGAGAAGAAAGTTGAAGCTCCTGCCAAGAATGGGAGACGTTCAGTGTCTGAGGCTTTCTGGTTGCTGGCACACTAAGAACCTGTTACATGTCTGCTTCATCGTCAGCATTTGCCTAACAGGTATTTATTGAGCACCTGCTCTGCATCAGAGCCTATTCTAGGTACTGAAGATATAGCAGTAAACCAAACAAAGTTTTCCTTCCAGAAAATAAACAGTAAGAAGACAATAAGTAAGAAAAATACATAAAGCATATAGTATGTCAGATGGTTCAGGGCTAAGAATGAAAATGAAGTAGAGAATATAGGTTGCTATTCAGACATGGTGACCAGGGAAGGCCTCACCAAAGAATGCTATTTGTTTTTTGTTTGTTTTGTTTGAGATGGAGTCTCACTCTGTCTGCCAGGCTGGAGTGCAGTGGCTTGATCTTGGCTCACTGCACCCTCTGCCTCCCGGGTTCAAGCGATTCTCCTGCCTCAGCCTCCCAAGTAGCTGGGATTACAGGCACACACCACCACACCTGGCTCATTTGTGTATTTTTAGTAGAGACATGGTTTATTTCACCACGTTGGCCAGGCTGGTCTCAAACTCCTGACCTCAGGTGATCTTCCCACCTTGGCCTCCCAAAGCGCTGGGATTACAGACATGAGCCACCACTCCCAGCCAAGAATGCTATTTGTAAATGGGAGTGAAGGAGGTGAGAGAGTGACCCCGGCAAGGATTCGAAGAAAGAGAAATCTAAGCAAGGACACAAAGCGTGCAAAGACCTTAGGTCGACTGGTTTCCAGCATGACCCAAGCACTATTTCTCAATCTTTTGCTTATTGCCCCTTATGGAGTCCTTTTACACATTTTTATTTTCACTAATTCCCCAACCATGACATTTTAAAGCCATAGATAAATTGTATATCTGTTCATTTACTGTGTATCTGTGCTTTATAAATGTTAAAAAGTAAGATATTTTTTGCCCTCAAGAACCAACCTGTGTGCCCTTGGGAGTGGCATGCTGTCTGCTGAGAAGGCAGAACTTCTGCTCAGCAGGAGGCCAGTCAGGCTGCAGCAGTGAGGCCAGAACTGCAGGGGAGAAAAATCCCAAGGCCAGGGCCAGCCCAGCTCATCACCAGGTCCCTTCACTCTGAACAGCATAATTTGACACGTGTTTTATTAGGATTGCTCTGGCCATTGTGGGAAAATAGATGGGAATATGGAAATGGATGGCAGTGATCCCTGTCTTAAATAAGTTTACAGTAGAGTGAAGAGATGGGGGAAGCTCTCTTTTTTCTCTCCTTCCTGCCTCTGCTCCTTCTTCCCTTCTCCTTTCCCTCTCCCCTTTTCTCCCTTTCTTCCTCCTTTCTTCTCCCTTTCCCTCTCTCCCTTCCTTCCCTTAGTCATTTTATAAATATTTGCTGAGCACCAGTTCTAGGCAGGTAATCAAGGTATGTATGAATTCACTGTGCTGAGTTATTATAAAGGTGTGCACAGCACATGATGGAGGCACAGACAAAGAAGCTCTCGCCCTGTGGGGACAGAGGAGGGGCCTGGGCAGACATTCCGAAGGCTTCTTAGAGGAATAGTCATGGGGAGCCAGATATGCAAGGATGTAGAGGTGCTGGCCAGGAGCAGAGGTATAAGAAGCACTTCAAGAGTGGGGGGAGGCATAGGCTGAAGCCAGACACACAGCCAGAGGGAAGAAGCAGGAAGCGCCAACATTTGGGCTAGGCTGGAGGGAGGACCAGGTAGGTGGGAGGTGACAGAGAGGCTTGACTGGACATAAGGCAGGGCCTTACCTTATGGGGCCTTAGAGGCCACATTCAAGATCTCAGCCTCCATCCTGTGGCATGAGGAGCACAGAAGGATTTTGTGCCACACCATCAGGTGGGCACTTGCATTGGTACTGCCTGCAGGTGGTGCCCTTGAGGGGGCCCAAGTGAAGGCAGCTGGGGGGCCAGGATGCAGTAAGGAGATCAGGTGAGAGATGCAAAGGCCCAGACCCTGCTGTGCAAGCTCTCACCTTCCAATCTCCTCTAATCACACTCATCATTTGTCTAACTCTGGCAATATGAGGAAGTTAGAAACCAGCCCAGCTTCCAGGGGAAATCTAAATCTGTTCAAACATAGACATAACTGGAGAGGTGATCAACACGAACATAGCTGTCTGCTGCTCCTCTCCTTTCAACCTTGGACACCGTTTCCAGAGTCCTCTTGCCCATTTTGAATGACCCATGATAAAGTCAGTGAGAGGGAGGTCACAGAGTGTTCCCTGAGGCCTGGGCGGGCACAGCTTCACTTACCAGACAGATCCTTGTGATAGACCTTGGCACAGCCACGATCTTCCCAATGAGAATGGCATGTTCTATGCAGACCGTGACCTCAAGCCCAGGCTGCCCAGGAACTCCAGCCTGAGCACCTCACACTATCAGTGTCTCAGCCCTGTGGGTCCCTGCTCTCTGCTGTCCTCTTTTTCATTAACTTTAACTGCACTTGGGCAGATCTGCAGGAATAAATCAAGAACAGGACAGGAGAGGCTCTGCGTCCAAGGCTGAGACTGATCCTCCTTTGGGGGCCAGAGCCCATGAGGAAAATTGCCTCTGCTCATCATTTTTCATTTTCTAACAGCTTCATCTTACCCAGTTTCTAAATCCCTGGAGGAGCCAGTAGCAAAAATGTTTCAATGGCCAAATCTCAATATTGGAGGAAAAGAAGATGTGGAGGCGGACCCCTCCCCACCTCCAGCTCCACCCTACCATTCCCTACCTGGGGTTAAGGATGAGAAAGGAGAAGGCAGCCCACCCTCTCCAAGGAAAAGTAGAGGTGAAGCCACAGGAGACCTGGACAGCTGCTTTCAGCAAAGCTGATCGCGTGTGAAGAAGTGGATTGCACAAGCCCAGCTGCTTGGGAAGGTTTCATAAAGCTTGGAATGTGAGGTCTGCTCAGCCAGAGCCTAGATACTCCTGCTTGGCTTCCTTACCCATGGCAGTGAAGACAGTTCATTGGAGGATGCAGCTATAGTTTAATGCCAGCCCCAAACCCTGGGATAAAACGCTCAGATGTCCTCAAATTATTACTAAAGCCCCAGCACGTGCCTAACGCCTGTGGCTTCTCCTGGGACTAAAGCTATACATAGGAAAGGCATGCGCTATAGTGGTGAAGGGCAGGCTTTGAGAACACGTAGGTCCAGGCTCAAATCTGGTCTCCAACCTCCTATTATACTATAGCATGCTCCACAACACAACACAATGCTACACTATGCAGCACTACAGCACTCTCTATGATACCATCTAATACTATCCAGTATGCCACACCCCTCTCTATGATACTATCTAATACCATCACCACACTATACCCCTCCCTATGATACTATCTAACACTATCCACTATATCATACTCCTCTCTATGATACAATTGAAAACTATCCACTACACCACGCCCCTCTCTATAATACAATCTAATACAATCCACTAGACCACACCCCTCTCTATGATACTATCTAACACTATCCACCACACTACACCCTTCTCTGTGATACTACCAAATACTATCACCACACTATACACCTACCTATGATACTATCTAATACTGTCACCACACTATACCCCTCTCTATGATACCATCTGATACTATCCACTATGCTAGACCCCTCTCTATGATGCTGATACTATCCAGTACACTACAGCCCTCACTATGATACTATCTGATACTATCCACTATGCTAGACCCCTCTCTATGATACTATCTGATACTATCCAGTACACTACACCCCTCTCTATGATACTA
>NW_016107711.1:693992-792638 GCF_001604975.1 Cebus imitator
CCTCTCTATGATACTATCTGATACTATCCAGTACACTACACCCCCTCTATGATACTATCTAATACTATCCACTATGCTACACCCCTCACTATCATACTATCTGATACTAACCACTACACCCCTCTCTATGATACTATCCACCACACTGCACCCCTCTCTATGATACTATCTAATACTATCCACTACACTACACCCCTATGATACTATCTAATACTATCCACTACACTGCACCCCTCTCTATGATACTATCTAATACTATCCTACTCTATCCTGTGCTATACTGCCCAGCACAGGCCTGGCACTTAGTAAGTACACAGAAAAATGAGAGTTATTCCTGTTATTGAATAAGTTTAGGATGCCATCTTGGAGATCACTTGAAATGATTGACTCTGAGGTTCTGTGTGAGGCTGGACCAGAGAAGGCAGTGAGGAGGAGAGAAGCAGGCAGCATCCTTCAAAGCAGCTGAACCAGCCTGCTCCCTGGGCAGGGTGAGAGGGGCCATGCCTAGATGGGAGGGGTTGAATCAGCTCACTGCTCCTCAAGGAAGCCTCAAAGGGCCTGGAGCAAGGCCAGATAAAGGAAAGAAAATGATGTTGGTTTACTGACTAAACCAACCTAACCTGGCAAATCTCCATCCCAAAAATCTCAGCCGGGTGCTCCCCGTGTCCCCTGTGGTTCTCTCTCCGCTGGATTCATTCAGGTGCACATTCTCTTACACTCCCACAGTAGCAAGGATCATAAAACTTTTCAATCATCTGCCAGCTCTTTGGTGGTGGGGACTGAATTCTTTCACCTGTCTGTCCCCAGCACTGATCATAGCACCTGGCTGGGAGGAGAACTCCATAGATGCTGGAAGGAAGCTGTCACTCATGAGTTTCTTTGCCTATGTGGGACCTTACTTACCACACTTATTCTTCTGCTCAGGGATCTCGGCATTGAGGACCTCAGCATTTATTTTGGGTATTTACCAGTCATGGCACGTGCCCGGCATGAAGGCAGCTGTGTGAATTAACTATCTCACAGTTTGCTCTTTCCAGTTTCAAAGGCTGATCCTTCTTCCTGGTAGATTTTCTGGCATTTGAACAGGGCCATACCTGCCCCCTTCACACATTCCTGGGCCTAGATCCACATTCCCTGGGTCTTCATCATCCCAGATGCAAATACCTGATCTATCTTGCCTGCCAGTGCTCACCCCACACCTTGACAACCTCTCCATCATTTTCATTCCTTTCTCTGGCCTTGCTCCAGGCCCTCTGAGGCTTCCTTGAGGAGCAGCGAGCTGACTCACCCCTCCTGTCTAGGGGTAGCCCCTCACACCCTGCCCAGGGAGCAGGTTGGTTCAGCTGCTTTGAAGGATGCTGCCTGCTTCTCTTCTCCTCACCGATCTCTCAGGTCCAGCCTCACACAGAACCTCAGAGTCAGCCGTTTCAAGTGATTTCCAAGAACCATCATTGGAAAAAGCCTTGCAACCATCAAGTGGTGCTGATCTAATATGAGCTAGCACAAATCCTACATTAAACTAAGCAAATGGCGTTAATCTCATCATCATCAAACCTAGGCCCACAGCCCGAGGTGACGCGGGGTGACTGGGTCTCTGGATTGTGTGAAGGAAGGCTCCAGTGATCAGGTTGCAACAAGATCAGGTTGACTTGGGGTAATAACCGCAGTTGCAATTACATGTGCTATTTACATGCTTTGCCCCTTGTACTTGATATAGTCCACAAAGAGCCCTGGGCACAGCTGCTTAGTGCCTCTTGGGGTAAGCCACATGCCCTGGGCGAGTAGGAGAGCCACCTCTCCCCTGAGAGAGAAACAGGGCCCAGATCACGTCTAGGTTAGATACCTCTTCAGACCAGATGCTCTTGAAAGATATCCCTTTCTTGTCTGTCTGTCTTTCAATATCATCATTATAAGATCCAACGCCTCCTCTGCATAAAGAAAGAAGAACAATTCTCCTGGTGTCTTCAGTTTTAAAGAACAGAAGGATTGGTACAATCCCACTTCGAAACAAATTTCCAGTAGTTTTTCCAGGTATCGCTGGAAGATTTGGAAATAAAGAAGCAGTCCTTTAACCCGGCGCAGGAAAACAAGCAAGCTTCATCATTCTATAAACGATGACGCTCTCAGAAGTTGCTGCAGTAGAAAAACCAGCTCTATCTATATACAGTACTGAGACGGTTGGGCCACTTCCTCCCACTTGGGATATGGGATAGCTAACACATGCCTAAAAGCAATCTGCTAAGTATGACTGAACAGGGCCTGCAGATTAAAGTTGCCAGCTTCCATCTTTGGGGTGCTCAGGAGGGCATCTCCTCCTGCGAATCAACAACAAAAGGAACAAAGCAACGAATATGGGCACAGGGCATTCAAGTCTATAAGCTCTTTGCTAATATTCCACCTCACTGCAACAGAGCAGGGCTACTGTGAAACTAAGGACAAAGAAGAGAAGGGCATCTGTAATTGGGGAGCTCAGGGTGTGTGCAAAACGATGATGATAAAGAAAGGCGAGGAACAGTATAATATGCTGGATTCAGCAGGAGCTGGGCCCCTGAGAGAGAGCTGGGGAGTTAACAGATTGCAGCCAAAGCTGCAGCCCTCACGTTTTCTGACTTGAGAGATAATGAAGCAATAAAAGCAGCAGAGGCAGCCAGTAAGGGCTCTGCTCCATGGGGCTGTCTGTGCAAGAGCAGCTGCTTGTGGGTGCCTGCTCACAGTCCAACCAAGGACCTGCAGCCCTCTAGCAGACAAGCAAGGCAGGGGACCAAACAGCCAGGCCTCAGTGGCCCGGCTGTAATTCCCTCCTTCAGGGACACTAGAACCTTGGCTCCCCAGCCTGTCACTGAGCCCGTCCCAGGGTGGGGCAGCCCATATGGCTGAGCTGTTGCATGGTCACAGACACCAAGGGTAAATAAACCCTGGGACTACAGATGGGAGGCCAGCCAGGCTGGCTCCACTTTTTGATCTCATCACAGGGCAGTCCGTGTGGAAACCCTGGGAGGCACCTTAGCGATTTTCCAGGCCAACAACTTCATTTGTCAGATGAGAAAATCCCCCTCCCCCTCCTAGGGGTTAAGGGACTTGCCAAAAGTCACACAGTGAATCAATTGCAATGCAATAAAAAGTGGTGGCTAAGAACACAGCTGGGCTTGAGCTCCAGCTCCATTGCTCTGGAGCTTGGGCAAGTTCTGAGGTTCTTAGTCTCCATCACACATTGAATGTGAGATTAGGACCTTCCATGTTAGGTTCTTGGGGAGACCAAATGCATGAAAAGCCCATTGTCTGGTTCACAGTAACTACTTAGTAAACATTGTTGGTTCTAACTTATCATGACTTTGAGTCATTAGAAGTAGATCTCAGAGTCTCCTGCCCAGGTCAGGGATATAGTGTGATGGATAAAATTTTGGGAAACTGAATTTCACTTCACCTCTAGTTTTGTGACTTTGGACAAGGCACATAATCTTTATGAGGCTTTGTTGTTCTCATCTATAAAATGGAAGTAACTGCCAGCATACACAGGTTTGCTATGAGGAACAGAGGCAGAGAAATGATAAAGAGCTCATAGCAGCATGGTCACTCAGAAAACCACAGCTGTAACTATTAGCATCTAATCCAAACCTCCTTCCCCCACTCAGCAGTGAGGACACTGCTTTTAGTTTGAAGAATAATAAGTTGATGCAATGAAGATGCTAAGTTTGTGGCCGCCCTAAAGGCTGGCAGGAACTGCACAGCCAGCTAGTGGATGGCATGATCTGAAATGGACCATATGTTTGAAATCATGAACCCAGATGTTAGGTCTTGGCACCTAAGGTTCACACCATTAGATTCAATCCTTTAGGTGTCTCTAATGGTCTTCAAGGTGCCAGGAAGTTTGCATTAAAATGCAAATCAGTTTCCTGAGAAAGGAATCAAACATATTAAGTTATCCACTTAACAAATTGCTGAGCTTAGTTGATTTGGTGTGAGAAAGATTAGGGAGAATTTGAAAGGTTAGAGGTAAGAAGAATTCTATTTCTATAGAAAGTAAGTTATTTTTCTACTGAGCCCAGTGATGAACCAAGGCTATGAACCATAGGTACAGTGGGGTCTCACAAGGTGACTGGGGCACTGGAGGAGAGAGGCAAGGGGCAGCAAAACTGGGGTTTTTCATAGCCTTAGGATTCCTGTCCTGGCCAAAGGCCCATAGGTGTAAATTCTACTCCAGTCTCTGCTGTGTGAGGCTCGGGGATTGTGGAGAGCTCATCCAGATGATGAGGCTTAGAAGAATTCTCAGCGATGCACACATGGAAGATGAAGCCCAGAAACTAACACTTGGGAAAAAGGGTCTGTTTCTTACGCACATTGTGTCCCTTGATGCTTCACACCCTGACTTAAACACACTGGGGCCCAATGAATGTTCACACAGGAAATGATCAAAGCTACAGAGATGAAAAAAATGGTTAAGAATGTTAAAGGTTTGTTTTGATCACAGAATTTAGAAGAACGTCTTCCTTAGCAGTTATGGCATCCCTGTTCTTAACACAATCACTTCTTTACTTGTTGTCTTGAACAAATAGGATGGCAGAAGAGTCCTGGCAGAATTTCTGTTTTAAGTTCATAGCTTGAAATTCTTTCACTGAAATCTAGAATAGCATGCCTTGAAGCAAAGAACAAGAATATAATGTTTTCCTATAGTAAGAATGTGGGTATGTCAATATTTCTCTACAGTAGGCTAGTACTAGTTTAAAGGAAAAAAAAGTTATTGTAGGATACTTGAGACAAAGACCAGTGGAAAAAAAAATCCTCTTTATACCAGGAAAGCCTCTTCTAAGCATCACTCTTAGTTTAGGAATTTCTGATTCCCAGTTTTGATCTATCCCACAGCTTTAGTCTACCCTATAACCTCCAAGTTGGTAATAAAATCATAATAACAGCTGTGTTTTTCTGAGTCCTTATTCATTAGCACTGTGCTCGTCACGTTACATGTTGATTCTTTTATTCTGTACAATAACTCAGGACCATTTTAATCCCCATTTCACAGATTCGAAACTGAGGTTCATATGGCTGATCAATGTGCTCCAAGTCACAGAGGCAAAGTGGCAGAGCCACTTCATATGAACTCAGTTGTGTGGGTTCTAAGGCTGAATATTAGCTGCTTGCCACTTAACCACTCTGCCTCCACTGATGAGAGGAAAACATACAAATCCTTCAAGTTGCTTTTTTTCTAAAATATCCTTTAGGCAAGGAGAAAAACCACTGTTGAAGAAAATACCACTAAACACACAAGACTCACAGAAGCACCAAGAGAGGCAAAGGAAGTCCTGGGAAGTAATGCAATGTGCAACAAGGATTCGGCCATATAGAAAAATATTCTGCACTTCCACTTCTTGACAAGAAGGGCATCAAAGTACTTCTTAGAAAACTCTACCAAGAAGACATAGCAAATAGATCTTTTCAGATCTACTGCATACCACTCTATTATTAGCTCCATTGCAATTCATTCACTGAGTGACAAGAATTTTCCAAGAGACTGTTAGCTGTAAAAGTCAGTATCTCCTGGAAAGATCTTTAGATGCAGGAAATCAGATACAGTGTTTTTTAGAATGATTTCTGAGTAAGCTATGTAATTAACGTTTTTAGCTCCACTGTTCACTAGCTGTGCAACCTCAGGCAAGACATTCAGCCACTCAGTGCCTCTCTATTCTCACCCGTACATTGGGGGACCACTTATTGTGCCAAGGTGCAAGTGAAGGGCTGGATGTGTAGCTCATAAACCCTAGAAAGTGACTTTCTCTATGAGGCCTGATTTGAAAGCTTCTCAGAAAATTTCATATTTTAGGAACTCTGAAAAGAGAGAAAATCCAATCCCAAGCACCACACACGTAATGCCTCTCAGTCTGGGAACATACAACAGGTGGCATGAGCCAGGACACATTAGAGGCAACAGGTGCCAGGTTTGGGTCTAAATCTGGCTGACCTCTTGGTATTAAGCCAAAGGATGGGGGTGGGAGTGAGGAGTTTCCTCCGTATCTGTGACTTTTAAAATCCTTGCTTCTCTTGTGGTCTGCCTGAAGGTGATCACCATTCCTGTCGAGGCACAGTGGGGAATAAGCCAAGCGGAGCCTTAGCACTTTTACCCTGAATTATGTGGCTATTGTTGAGCGAAGTCAGAAGGACACTTATTTTCAAGACAGGGTTTTGTTCTTTTGGAGAAAGAAAAATCTCTCGTCCTTTCTGCAGGTGGCTACAGCAAGCTGCAATTCACAAAGCTGCCAATTTTAACACATGTGCAGAGGCACACACACATGCATACACATGCACACTCATGCACACACAAGTTGACTCTGGTCCTGGCTCCCTCTGAAACAATCCATCTTCAGCCTTCGCTGTTAATTACAGCTTTGCACACTGATAACCAAATGACACTGAGCCTAGCATGGCTGTCCCTGTCTCTCTGCATCACATTTACGCAGGTTGATGAAATCATTCCGGGCAAGGTTAAGGCATGCCTCCACAGTGCAAAGGTTCTGCTTAAAACAAACACTGCTTGCTTTTGGGACCTGGCAGGGAAATAAAAAATAAACCCAAGATGCTCTAGGCTACTGTCCTGGTTTCCAGGCAACCAGATGCTGGGTACAGGAAGGGAGAGGGGCTTTCTTCTGGTGCCAGACAGTATTGATAGACAGAGGGCTAACTTTCAGAGCCAAGGACATGGGGAGGGACAGAGGAAGCCTGCATAAGCCTCATTACCCTAATCAACCATAGAGTCAGCCTGTTGGCAGGGAGAGCTGGAAAATGAGCCCATCCACAGGCTGAGCCAGGGAGAGAGATGCTTTTCTATAGTACTTTACAAAGGCACTGCCACTATAAGCAGGAGGATTCTTGGGTCATCATCATCTTGGCCGCTAAAGATGGGTGTGCAGTTCAGGTGAGCAGAAAGAACATGACAACTGTCTCCTCGGGAAGTCCCAGGAACCACTCCGGGGGTGTGAGTCCTGTTTGGGTGGCTGAGGGCACAGAACAATGGGCAGGCCAGGGTGTCTCATTCTTCAGTGTCATTTAACAGATCCGCTCCATGCTACTGTGCGCTGAGCACCTTGCTAAGCCAAGGCAAGCCAAGGGAGAAAAGGATGGAGAAGCACCAAGCCATCCAATCACCTTTGCTATTTCTTTTTATAAATATCCAGAGCCCCATGGGATCATGGGGTGTAATAGTGCCTTCCAAGGGCTCCTCTGCAGATCTGGGCTACATCTGAGCTCTACCACTTACAAGCAGAGCCAGTGACCCTCAGCACAACACCTAACCTGGCCAAGCTTCCGTCTCTTCTATCCAAAGGGTTGTTATGAATCAGCATTCAGCACAATCATTATTTCTACTAAAAAAATGAGAGTTTTCTATCTCTTCTCAAGCTCCTCTGGTAACACAGTAAAACGCCTGTTCAGCTAAGATGGTAAGAATGTAGGCTTCTCCTGTCATTGCATTTGCAGTCTTCATAGCGCTGTATGGCACACAGAATGTATGCTACACGTACATGACAAAAACATGTGGCAGACGTTTAATCCTGGATGGCAGAAAACTGTATGCCAGGAAGTAGCATGCCCATTTTGTAGAGGAGGATTCTAAATTGCAGAGAGGTTAAGAGGGCTGTTGGTTCACAAGGGAGCAGGGTGTCCACGCCAGAATCCGCAGGAGGACGAGTTTGGTAAATTGCACTGAAAAAAAGAAGTCCCCCAGCCCCGCCTATTGTGGCTGTGGCCTTCTTCCGGCCACTGGACTCAGGCCCACTGGAGTGGTTCCTGGTACCCCTGGGGGGTGTAGGCAGGCTTCTGCCCATCTGAATTGCATGCCCCTCTGTGGCTGCCAGGTTGTCCCCACGTTGCATTTTGGCACCTCACATTGAGCAGCACCCGCTGTTCTCTACTGGGGCCTGTGTCCTGGATCTGGAAAAATGAAGCAAAAGAAAACTAATAAAACAAGAAAACAAAAATAGAGAGGGATCAGATCCCAGGGTTCCAGTCCTGGCTTCCCTGTTTACTGGCTGTGTGGCCTTGGCAAGATCCTAAAATTGTCCAAGCTTTGGGTTTCTCATCAACAACAGAGCAAAAGCAGTGTCCATCTCACAAGACTGTGTGAGATTCAATGACAGATGTAGACAGCAGGTTCAGCAGGAAGTGCCTGGCACTTAGGAAGCATTCAAGGCTTCTTAGTGAAAAAGTGTTCAGAAGACATCTCTCCATGCAGTGAGCTCTTCCTTTAGTGAGATGTTGGGGAGGAGCCTCTCCAGGTCTGGGGTTGTGATGCGTACAGGGCAAGGACAATAGCAGCCACTGGCACATACCAGGGTCTTATGCACAGACTGGCCACTATCCTAAGCACTGTATAGGATTTGCCTAATCTGTACTTCACATTGACCCTGAAAGGTAGATCCTATTACAGCCAACTTCAGTTTACAAATGAGAAAACTAAGGCTCAGAGAGGTTAAGAAACTTCCCCTGGGCTCACAGCTGTTCTGCCCCAATTTGTCACCTCTATGCCCCCAGGCTCCCAGCCCAGAGCATGTTCTCCCAGTTGGCTTTTTGGGGTGACATGTGGGACCAAACACTTTCCAAAGAGTTGTTACTTTCGGATGAATCCCAGAGCATCTCGGGATGGGCACTGAGAGAGAGGCTGGCACTCTGCCCCCACACCTCGGGGAGGCCAGGAGCGCTCTTGGTGGGAAGAGGAGCCGTGGCCCTGGGGTGGCCGACAGCTGACCCATCATCCTTGCCTCACACGCACCAGATTGACTGCTTCCAGTTAAATAAAAGTATCAAAACCCATAACCTTCATAAGAGCACCTGGGGATAAATGCATTACTGAGCTGTCATCACGCTCTCACTCAGAGAGTTCCAGGAGCTCGTGTGCCGTGCACATGGAGCTCCTTGGCAGTTGGGACGGCTGCTTCCCTCTCACTCAGGTGACTGCATTTTTCGGGCCAATCTCTGGGATCTGCCATGACCTCCCTCCGTCTCGGTAGCCACTTCCAAGTTTTACTACTACTTTCTTGTTTTATGTTTTGCATGAAATTGTTCTACCAACTTGCCACGTGAACAAGGCCAGCCCTTCAGTACAGGAGGGGGTCTGAATGAGTTGGGCTCTTTCCAAACCAGGCTGGGATGAGCTGGGGCACTTCAAGGCCCTCCGTAGAGGGGCGGGGGCAGAAGAAGGGACTCTGGGTAGGGATCCATTTGTATCTGTTTTATATCTTAAAGGGCTGCATGAAATTTTGTTTTAACAAAGGGTCTGGTGGCCAAAAACATATTAAATAGTTAAACGCATAAATCAATTAATAAAACTGCTGAACAACATGATTTCTCAGGTCCCGCCTGGTGTGAAAACCCTTTCTGCATAATCAGCAGCGGACGCTGAAATGTGAACTGCTGAGTGAAAATGAGAAACACACTGCCCGTACTCTTCTTTGGTGTTTTCCAGGGCCACAGAGATAACAGGAAACCATAAATAAGGCCAAAGACAATGAAAGATGAGACCTGGGTTTGGCATGGAACCAAGAGTTCTCTGCTTCTGTGATACAGACAAGGCCTAATGACTATGGCAAGGGTCTGTGAGGGGGCTGAGTCTGGCCCTGCTGCCAGGGCTGGGGAACGCCAGAGTCAAGTTGAGCCCCACTCCCAAAGATCCTAACATTCCCCATCCTCAGTTCTTAAGTGGTTCTTGCTACATCTCAGTGAGAGTACACATGATACTGTGGGAAGGTGGGTGACATCCAAAGCTTAGTGACACCTTCTGGCCACAAAACAACTTCTGCCAACCAGAAGAAAGACTACATATCTGCACACAGAGCACACACATATACACCACACACACATATACATATTACATGTGCACGCACAGCACACAGTGTACATACACATATGTACACACACATGCATACATACACACATGCACATGCGTGCACACACACATATGTGCACACACATATGTGCACACATTCACACACCTACCGCACACATATACACACACAAATACACATATACACATGCACACATACATGCACAGACGCCACACACACCTGCACACATACATACACACATGTGCACACATATACACAGGCACATACACACAGACACCACACACACACACGTACACCACACACACAGCTGTTTATTTATGGAAATTCATGGTTTATTCAGACGGTGCCTTGCATAACTTTCTAAACTGGGTTCAAATTGGCATAAGTCCATGTATTTTGTGCTGTCCATTGGCCCCTCTTGATCTCATGACCTGATCTTTTGAAGATTAAGGCGCACATTCATCACCATGAACAAAAACTCCTAGGCTAGCACCAAATAGCTTGGAGTGTTTATAGAGATAAGCTTCCTAGAACACTCTGCATCCAAGGACTCAGGCGCTTGGCAAAGCACACGTCTTCCTTATATCAGTCGGATCCAGCCTGTGTCTTGACAGTGTTGTTCTGAAAGTGGTCAAGTCCCATCAAAGTGTGGTTCTGAATTTACTTCCATCATTTTCCCCAGTTTTAGTTTATTCACAGCACTTATTACATTATATACCTCAGTGTCTGTCATCTGCCTCCTTCTCTAGACGAGGGAGGAGTCTGACAGCAGCAAGGAGCTTATTTATTTCATTCACCGACATAGCCCCAGCTTAGAGCAGTTCCTGGAATGTTGTAAGCACTCAGCAAGTGTCTCTTGAATCAATAAGGAGTGAATGAATAGATGGTGTATAACCTTCCTTCTCAATCTTCAGTACAAACCTCGGCCACTGTGGTGCAGCGACGAGGTATGAGCCAGGAGATCACAGTCAGCTGCTTACTTACTTAAGAGATTCCACACAAATCCCTAGACCTAACTTCCATATGCTCACCTGCAAAATGGGCAAAATCCCCACCCAACAGGACTGTGCGTGAGGATGCACTGAGCTCATGTATGTGCAAAGTGCCCACATGTTTTCTGGCACATGGTAGGTATTTATCCAGCCATTGTTAAATTCAAGATAGCTTTTGATTATTTCCCCCATTTTAGAGAAGAAGAAAATTGAGATTCAGAGGGTGGATGGCAGTAGTAAATCCAGGACTCAGGCTGGCATCTTCTGCCTCTCAGATCACAGCTTTTTCTGTCTTTTCATGCTGCTTTTTCTAGAACAATCTCCCCCTTTCTCTCACAACACACACTCACACACAGTGTGTGTTAGTGGCTCAATTTAACATTTTTTAATTTAAATATTTAATTTAACATTAATCTAACATTTTCCCCAAACATACTACTGACCTTTTTACTCAGTCAAGACGTAGTCTCATGTAAAAGCTTCAAAGAAGAAGATGGAAAGAGGGACAGGACTTCTTTACTATAGAGGGTTGGCCTGGGCCCTGGACGGTCCCCGCCCAGCCCAGGGGCCTCTCCTTGGTGGCTCTGGTCTGTGACTGTTTCCACAGCAAAGCAAATAGCCTTTCTTTCAGGTCCCAGGGGACAAACCCTGAGCCAAGGCATGTGGTGGGCCCTAGGGGCTCCCTAAATCCTCCCCTCTCTTTTACCCCCTAAGGGCATCTGGATCCTCTGGTTAGGATGCAGAGTAAGGACCAGGCCACCTGCCTTCCACTTGAGCCTCCATGGGGTTGGGGCAAAGATTTCTCCAGCAGGAGAGAAGGACTGCGCAGAGGTTTCTGGGCTGTACCAAGCCATGGCTTAGTGCTCCCTGGTGATGAGGAACAGCTGCGCCCCAAAGGCAAAGCACCGTGGCCCGGTAGACTTGAGTTGCCTTCCCAGTGTTTTGATAAAAGCTCGAACAGAGAGGAGGAACTGTGTCTCTCCCCAGCTGCCTCTCTCATGCCTGGCCATGGGCTGACCTCCTACCAGGTTACAAAGACCAGAGATGGGCTTCCTTCTCTCCCGCTATCGGACGGGCGGTGCACTGGAGTATTCTCTGTCACTGTGGAGAATTATAGAAGCTGGAAAAGGTAGAAAGGAACCCCAGCCTGCCAGCTGAGAAGACAAAGCAGAGAAAGTCTGCTGGAATAGCCAGCATCCCAGTGGAGGAAAAAACAATGACTGCAGGAAGCTGGTACAGAGTCAGATGGATGCAGCTCAAATCCCACCTCAGCCCCCACCAGTCAGGTGAGCCTCAGTTTTCATAGCCGTACTTAAAGAGCTGGTAGGAATCAAGCCAGTTAGCTGTAAAAGGTCTTTTGGTAGTTTGAGGAGATATAGTTGGAAGACAGAACAAGACCTTTTTCCTAGGGAAGGGACAGAAATGATCCGTCATCTCAGGTCACGGTCATGGCTAACAGGCTCCCCATCTCCTCGCTCCTGTGAAGCTTGTGATTTACTGCATCTCAATTTTGCAGCTTTCCCACTCTGACTACCAGTTTAACGCACATTTAGCTTCGTTGTTGGCTTCTTCTTTCCACAGAAGTAGACCTAGCTGCTTTTAGGGTACCCCCCTATACCCACCTACCACTTGATAATGGTAAGAATCACCAGGGGTTTCTCTTATTTAAAGAAAGAGGAGGAGGGGGAGAAAGCACCAAATCTCACCCCACTCCAAACAGATCCAATCTGAATGGCCAGAGGGAGGGCCTAGGATTCTGTAAACCTAACAAGCTCCCTAGGGGATTCTTATCCTCAAGCAAATTTGGGAAATATACTTCAGGGCATGGCTTTCACACTATTTATTTTTTTTGACCAGGACCCAAGATGAGAAATACATTAATAAATACATTTTACATCGCAAATCAAGATGTACACAAATAGCTGGCTGAAGAATGTTTCACGGAATCTTATCCACACTCCATTTTACCGCAGTCCATTCCACTCTATTCTACTTACTTCATTTTAAAAGTGCTGGATACCACCCACTGATCAATTTCCCTAACCAGCTGGCAGTTTAAAAAATATTGATATAAAGTGTGACTTTCTCGTAATGCTTCAGCCTAGTTGTGGACTTTACCAGTGGCTTCCAGAAGCCAGTCTTCTAACTCATAGCTTAAGGATCAGGGCCCTTGATAAAGGTGCAAATTTTCAAGAGAGTGGTCAGAACCACAGTGTCCAGGAGTCTCAGTATCACTTGCTGGAGATTCTGAGCCCAGGGAGAGACTGCTTCTGATTGATCCAGGTGGGTCACGTGCTCCTTCTTGGCCAGATAAAGGAAGACACACCTTGATGGGCAGTCCTGCAAACACTGGATCCCTTGGAACTGGGTAGCTCCCTAAAGGAAGTGGAAGAAAAGGGAATGGGTGCTGCACCAGCAACACCAATGACCACAACAGAGGCCATCCTAGGCCACCCAAGTAGCAGTTTGTTAATCTCTCCTTCATCTTAACTGCTTGGATGCTCCCTGGTGCATCCTGGAGTGCCTAGCGGGTGCATACTGCAGGCATCCATGTGCGTGGGTTGCACGGAACGCTGGGGAATACTTGCATTCCGACTTCTGATCTTGTTCTGAAGCGATCAGGCTTTTGACTCTGTGCTTCATTTTCACAACTGAAGCCAAACTCCTGAGGGCTGGCTCTATTGATTGCAACAGAGTCTAGATTTTTATTTATTTTATTTAACAAACTCTTCAATATGCAAGGCAGTGTTCTGAGTGCTTTACAAATATTAACTTATTGAGTTCTCATAAAAACCCTATAAGAGAAGTACTGCTACATGCCAGGAACCGTTAAAGGGGTTGTACCCATGTTATCTCCAACCTTCGAATCCATCCAGTAAGGGGACAGGAATTATTTTTCTCCATCAACAAGACACTGAAATTCAGAGGTTGTATAACTTGTTCAAGGTCTCACAGCAAGTGGCAGAGGAGCACCTTGGCCTCTAGTAAGGAAGAATGAGTAACACCAAGGGAATCTTTGAAATGGCATTTAGTCCTAGGGTTACCAGTTAAACTCTTCCATGCTAGGAACATCCACGTTCAGGGCAAATGGGCCCAGCCCTGGGGGAAAAGTTGTGTCTTCTTACCAACAGAAACAGAGACACAAACCAAAAGGACCTGCCTAAGTTCCAGCTGTGGGCAGGCTGCCAGTAAACACATGAAACCCCCAGCGGCCGGCTGAACATTCCTGTAGCTTCGATGTGCCCTCATTCTGTTAAAATGTAGTGACAAGGAAATTCATCACTGCTTAGATGAATTTTTTTCAATGAAAAGAAGAACACTCTATTCACTCATGGAGACTTTTGTTCAAGTGTCAAGCTCTATTTTAATTTTCTAGTAGCAAGTATTGCAGTCAGCCACACTCTAAAACAATCACCTCAACTTTCTCTCTGCTTTCATTGCAGTGACAATGTTGTTACAGCTGACTAATGTTTTTTCTCAGTTTTCATGGCTAACCAATATTTTCTGATTAAATACGTCTCTTCAGGTTTCCCCAGGTAGGTCCTGAAAAGGAAGTTTTTACCCCTGATTTGGAAGAAAGGTCTCTGGGGTCATTTAAAAATAATAAATATACAAGTGTATATTTATTAATGAAAATAAATAAATGACATCATCTGTGGGTTTAGAACTGTTCTGTTCAGCTGTTGGATCCAAGTAGGTTTTTATGATCCTGGATTTATATTCAGATTGGTATAGTGCCTGTGACTATGGGAGTTTTTAACAGAGAGAAAGGAGTTACATTAAACTCTGTATGCAATACTTGGGAATAGGTGCAAGAACATGCTGTTACTCCTGAATTTTCTTCACTTGGAGGTGAACGTAAAAATAATGAGTTGGAAAGTGTATCAGTTATTTATTGATATTTATTGCTGTGTAACAAACTACCCAAAATATAGTTGCTTAAGACCACCATGTATTGCTTCTCATGGCTATGTGGGTTGATGGAGTGGTTGTTTCTCTAGTCTTAACTGAAAGGCTTAACTGCGGCTCATTTGTGTGGCTGGCCCCTCAGCTGGGTCTGGGAGGGGGTCTAAAATGACCGAATTCACCTACTTGTCTGGCACCTTGGTACTTCGCCAGGCCTCTCTCTTCATGCAATCTCTCAACATCCAGTAGCTTCGGTTTTCTTACATGCTAGCTACAGCACCAGGGCTTCATATGCCCAAACTCTGGAGCTCCTTAATGCAACATCTTCTTCTTTTTTTTTTTTTTTATCCTTATTTTTTTTTTTTTTTTTTTTTGAGATGGAGTTTCGCTCTTGTTGCCCAGGCTCGAGTGCATTGGTTCCTGAATATTTCTTTTTTAAAATTATTTTACATTCTAGGATACATATGCAGAACGTGCAGGTTTGTTTACATAGGTATACATATGCCATGGAGGTTTGCTACACATATCAACCCGTCATCTAGGTTTTAAGACCCACATGCATTAGGTGTTTGTCCTAATGCTGTCTCTCCCCTTGCCCCTCACCCCTCAACAGGCCCTGGTGTATAATGCTCCTCTCCCTGTGTCCATGTGTTCCCATTTATTAGTGAGAACATGTGGTGTTTGGTTTTCTTTTCCTGTGTTAGTTTGCTGAGAATGATGGCTTCCAGCTTCATCCATGTCCCAGCAAAGGACATGAACTCATTCTTTTTTATGGCTGCATAGTATTTTTACGGCTGAGACATATTTAACTCAGAAAATACTGATTAGCCATGTTGAGAAAAAAAAAATTAGTCAGCTATAACAACATTCTATTGCCACATTCTATTGACCAAAGCAAGTCATGAGGCCAGTCTAGGCATAAAGGCATGATGAAATAGATTCCATGTCCTAATAAAAAGGGGTGCAAAAACTATTTTCATTGTTTTCACATACAAAATACATTCACTGCTTGCCTAAAAGTTGTATCCCATTATACTGTCAGTCTTGGTCTCAAAGTCAAGGATCTCGACCCTCTAAATGCAGATACAGATGAGATGCTTTGGCTGCTTTTCTGCAGGTGCAGCTCTATGGACACATCTCCTCTTGAAGCAGAGGCCTATCAACTAAAGAATGTGGTACTGCCCTCTACTTTGCAACATACCTGGTGAAACAGGGACAGGATAACCACCATAAACAATTCCATTTAAAAAGAGGAGGAATGGGAGGCACATGGTGATTACCAGTCCGTAGCACTCTGAAATACAGCCAGGCACCAACTGCCAATTTCCCTACTCTAGGAGTATGGAACACTTTTTGATTAGGATCCACTTCTGCTCTTTTGGAGTGGCTCCATAAGCCACTGTTCCTGGCTCTTGGCTCCACTCTCTGGGATTTTGCCTCTGCCCTCTAAGTTGTCCTTCCTTTCCTATAAGAGATGGCACATGTTTGCAACTGAGTTGTTTTCTCTGCTTGCTTCTGCCTATAGAAAGTTGAGGGTACAGAAGCTCTTTCCATTTTGAACTGTCTTTGTCTCTTTTGGTCCAAGTTGGTGGTATTTTCAACAATGCAACATTTTTTTTTTTTTGGATCCTGAATATTTCTTATTTTAATCATTTTAAGTTCTGAGATACATGTGCAGAACGTGCAGATTTGTTACATAGGTATTCATGTGCCAGGGTGGTATGCTGCACCTATCAACCCATCATCTACGTTTTAGGCCCACATGCGTTAGCTATTTCTCCTAATGCTCTCCCTCCCCTCGCCCCCCAACCCCCAACAGGCCCTGGTGTGTTGTTCCCCTCCCTGTGTCCATGCCTTCCCACTGTTCACCTCCCACTTATGAGTGAGAATATGCCGTGTTTGGTTTTCTGTTCCTGTGTTAGTTTGCTGAGAATGATGGCTTCCAGCTTCATTGATGTCCTTGCAAAGGACATGAACTCATTCTTTTTTATGGCTACATAGTATTCCATGGTGTATATGTGCCACATTTTCTTTATCCAGTCTATCATTGATGGGCATTTGGGTTGGTTCCAAGTCTTAACAATGCAATATTTTTAAAACTTTATATGTTTTCCTTGACTCTGATTGGGGTTGAGTCTATGCCCCCAAAATTATATCCCTTATTCTATTTGGAGGCAGACCTCTCTCTACTTTGGGCTGAGTGTGAATCTGTGGTGGGATACTCCTTTAAGATTCTTAAAGCCCGTTTGTCTACCTCAGAGGCTCTGTTGGGCCCCAGCTTAAAGTTTTCTGAGGTCTTAATAAAGGATCTTATGACCCCAAACTTGGGGGATTTTTAACCTCAGACCTTGTTTCGCTTGAAAAATTTTTTACTGGCAGCAGTGAGAACTGTGTGTGTTGGAAATGAGAGTGTCTTATTTTCTAACCAACCATGTCCTGGGTCTTTTATATTTTTTCTAAATTCTTCTTGTAAACTAAATAGCTCTCTCTAAAGCTCATCTCTCCTAGTACACATCATATATAGCTAGAAGAAGCCAAGTGGCACTTACAATATTCTGTCTAGAGACTTCCTTAGCCATATCTATGAATTCAGTAGGTAATTTTCTATGTTCCAAGTTACCATGAATGATAGTTTGGACTGCCATCCACCACTTGGTAACCAACTGCCTTTTCTCCACCTTCGATAGCAGCTGTCTCACCTTTTTCCAGCCCTCATCCATGGCATCCATCCCACCTTCTGTGCACATTCTAGTCCAGAGCCACCAATGTTGTGTTTCTGTTCCTGTAACACCTCACTTTTCTCTGTCTCTCTCTCTTTTTTTTTTTTTTTACAATTTTAATAATATTTGCTTTAATGATTTGTGTACCTACCTCTTTGGTTGTTTTACATGTTCATATTTATAATTCACTTATCATTACATTGCCAATCATCCTTACAAAGTCCAGCAGTACTGTGCTAAGTACATGTAGCATGGAACTCCTCTTCATATTTTATTTGACTGGTGTCACCAAGCTTGCCCCTTTGTTTCCAGTTGTTCTTATTTATTCATTCCATCAACAAATATTCACTGGGAAATACTAAGAGTCACTATATTATTCTAAGATGTCCACCACTGGGGGTCAACAGATCTATAAACAAATGCCTCCTTCCTTGTGAAGTGTGGTATCCAAGAGAAGTGGTATGAGCTGACTCACATTTCACAGACTCCCTCTCCATGCTGTGTTGCTATCAGAGCAAAGGCAGGAATGGGGGAAGCATTGGGAGGCTTCGATGATATTCAGACCATGAAGTGAAGATGCCAGGACCACACAGGCAAGGAAGGAATGCGATAGAGTCGGGAAGCAGTAGCAGTGAAGATACTGAAAGGGACTATGAACCAACACCTCATTTTTAAATATCAAATGTAATGGTTAACTTTATGTGTCAATCTAACTGGGCTAAGGGGTGCCCAGATATTTGAGCAAACATTATTCTGGCTGTGTCCATGAGGGCGTTTCTGGATGACATTGATATCTGAAATAGTTGACTAAGTGAAGCAGACGTCTCTCAGTGTGGCTGGGCTTCCTTCAAATTGAGGCCTCCTCCAATCGGTTTTAAGGCCTGAATAGGGCAAAAGGGCTGACCCCACTTGCCTGACTCCTCCTGCCTGATTGCCTTGAGCTGGAACATTGGCTTTTACCTGCCTTTGGACTCAAACTGAATCATTGGCTCTTCCTGGATGTCAAACCTGCCTGCTTTTCTCTTAGAATCTGTTCCACTGACTCTCATGATTCTCAGACAGAAGCTACACCCTCAGCTTTTTCTGGGTCTTCAGTCTGCCAACTGCAGGTCTTGTGACTTCTCAGCCCCCATGATCATGAGTGAATTCTATATAATAAATCTTTTAATAAATAAATACATATCCTATGGGTTCTGTTGCTCTGGAGGACCCTCACTAATAACTCAACTTCTATATGTTATTTACTGCTGTATATCAAAAACATCCCCAAAACCTAGTGGCTTAAAACATGGGCAGGCAACATTTTGTAAATGGCAAGAGTGATGTTTCAGACTTGGTGGGCCTTGTGGTCTATTTGGCAACTACTCAACTCTGTTGCTGTACCATAGAGTAGCCATAGACAATACGTCAGTGAGTAAGTGATGGTGGTATTCCAATAAAACTTTATTTACAAAACATGTGCCAGATCAGAGTTGGCCCATAGACCCCTGAATTAAAACCAGTTTATAATTTCTCATGACTTTGTGGGTTGACCAGGAAATTCTGCTGGTCTTGTCAGGCTCCCTGTTGCAGGCAGCTGCAGTCAGCTGGTAGCTCAGCTGGGGCTGGCGGGTCTAAGGTGACCTCACACACATGCCTGGGGCCTTCGTGCTGGCTGTTCATTTGGCCTATCTCTCCATGTGGTCTCTCATGATTCAGTAAGCTTGCCTAGGTTTCCTACTATGGTAGCTGAAACATTCCATGAGGACAAGGGCAGAAGTTACATGCCCCTTGAGGCCTGGGCTCCAGAACTTACACAAGTTCTGCTGCATTCTGCTGGTCAAAGCAAACCACAGGCCAGGCCAGGTTCAAGGGATGGGCAGTAGACTCTACCTCTGGAGTCTACAGGGAGTTGCTTAATATCATCGTCATTATTTTTCTGTCTACCCCCAGAAATAAATTGGAATGCCTTAGCTTTCATATCTCCATAGAAATCCACAAGACTCCTTCAGCAGTTTCAGCCCCTTGCTACCAGCATGAGTCAGTGGAAGCCAATTCACTAGCTGAATTACGAAACTAAGCTCTCTTATCAGCCTTCCCTAAGCCTTTTGGTAGCTTTTCTTAGAATCTTGGTCTAATTATGAAAACAGCCTGAGGTAAGAAGATATATTCACTGGGCCCTGGAACATGGCAACTAAAAAGCCTATGGGAGATACCTGTGTCTGCAAGAAAATGAAGATGCAGCCCTGTTAGCTTTCCCCATCCTGTTCCCCTCACCTGGGTACCACAAATAAGGGGTTACAGGGTAATACTAGACACTACAGAGCTTTAACATTTTCAGCTAGATCATGAGCATTTCCTGGAGGTGTTTCAAACTTTGTCAAGCTTCCATTGGGAAATTCTCTGAGAATTTCTTATCTCCAAAGTTGAAATCAGAGCAATTTTTTTTAACAAAAAAATTAAAATTTGGCTGGGTGCGGTGGCTCATGCCTATAATCCCAGCATTTTGGGGGCTGAGATGGGTGGATCACTAGGTCAGGAGTTCAAGGCCAGCTTGGCCAACATGGTGAAAACCCGTCTCTACTAAAAACTCAAAAAATTAGCTGGGTGTGGTGCTGGGTACCTGTAATCCCAGCTAGTAGGGAGGCCAAAGTAGAGAACTGCTGGAACCCAGGACGTGGAGGTTGCAGGGGGCAGAGATTGTGCCAGTGCAGTCCAGCCTGTGTGGCAGAGCAAGATTCTGTCTCGAAAAAAAAAATAATAATAAATAAATAAAATAAAATTCCTTGCTGATCTAGGCTGCCAGATACTTCCTGTGGAATACTGATCTCGTTATTTATAAATAAAATGCTTTAGGATCAGTCTGCTAACAGATGCACATTTAGGTTATAGTATGTCTTGGATTCATAAGCCAAAAGAAAAATTGTTTACTGATATAACATATAATGCATTTTTACCTTTGAGATAAAATTTCACATTGAAACATAAATGAATTAAATATATACCTGTAGAAGCTAAGGAAATAGTAAAAATATTTCTCCTTCCTCTGTTTAAACCATTCTTTTCTAAAGTAGCCATTTTAAAAAGTCATCATCAAAATGCATGAAAATGAAACCTTCCCAAGGCACCATTAATTCTCCCATAAAGAAAGCCAATGTGGTTGATTATTTGCCTCATAAAAGTGTTTTTTATGACTCTTAGTTTAGAGCTATTTATCATTGAAAAGGCTGTGCAAGGCCAGATATAGAATTCATTTTCAAAGGTACCTTATACCAAAGAGGCTGCAAGGGTATTATCTGCCATGTGGACTTAAGAACTCTTGTTCTCTGAGTAGGTTTTAAATCAAAAGCGTTAAGTAGAGTTTAAGCCCCGTGTCATTTTAAATTCCAAGCTTTAGATCCATGAAGCATGGATTTTATGATGGAAATGACAGCTGACCCTCATCTGTAACAGATACAGCAAACTAACTTTGCGGCTCCCTCAGTAATTCTCAGCATAGGACAGGCAGATAAGATACAAATGACTAGGAAAGTGGGTGTAAAATCCATGGCCAATGAGTGGTTCCTGAGGGCTTACCAGTTGTCCTCTCAATGTTCAGCTGGTGCTCCTGTCTGCCTCTGCCCCAGGAAGGGCTTCCTGTTTACAAGTCTTTCAGTAAAAGTTTTTTTATAAGAAACTTTACAGAATTTACTATTATTTACTGGAAATAACAGTAAAACAATAGCAGTTACCATTTATTATTTCCCATATGCCATGCACTGGGGTACACACTTTCATGCTTTATGTCATTTTATCCCTACAACAATCCTGTGAGATAGTTTAAGGATGCTTTTCCAATTTTTATAGACAAACAAAGAAATTGAGACTCATAATGTTTAATAATTTTACCAAGGCTGCACAGACCATAATGAGCAAAGCTGAGACTCAAACCCAGATCTGTCTGACTCAGAGGCTGAGCTCTAATCTATTGTGATAGTCTCACACTTAATCAACCACCCTCCTTGTGTTGCTATCTCCCTAGTTACAGTGGAAGCTTCTCAAGAGGAGAGACATGCTATATTCTTCTGTGGTATCTTCCAGGGTAAGTGGTACAGACATGCAGTAAAAGGAATTTATCTGCTAGTTTAAAAAAACTGTATATTCATTATTCACTGGGACTTAGAATATCTGTCTGAAAAGTCCCCATCTTTCAGGGAGTTTTTCAGTGCCAGGGCACAACATAATTTTCTATAGCATTCAATTTAAATTTAATCAACTCAAAACTCACAAACTAGCAGGTCATGTTTTTGAAAGAAACTCCAGTGAGGCTGAAACAATACAGGAGGTGAGGGGCAGGTCTCTTGTAGAAAGCAAAAGGATATGCAAAGGGGCATCGATCCATCACACAATGCTTCAGATGATCAATGTCTCTTTCGACGCACCACAGAGCTCTGGATTTGAGAGGAATGTTAGCATTAAAGCTTGATAAAGTCACAGTCATCTCACGAATTCCGCTGTCACCTCATTAGATATGAAAAATAGAAAGCTTTAGGACACTTGGAGATATTTTCAGTAAAAAATAACATTTTTTTCTTTATAAGGGAACTGAAAAGCACCTCCTAATTGCATGGTGAGCAGTCAGGACAGGCTGCACAGCCAGTGGGGTCAGAGCCAGAGGTCTGGTAGTATAAACTGTCCTCCAGCCTATGAGGGTTTCCTCTACAAAGAGAAATTGTTGTTAAAGCCTTAATTGAGAGGTCAGTGGTCTCAGGACAGGCAGGAGATAAACCACCAGCTACGTGAAGTAATGTTGACTTTGATCTGCCAGGCCTTTTGGCATAGAAGGAAAGCCAGCCTTGAGCCAGAGGTTCTCTAATCTTCTTAAAGATAAGCTGTAACTGTTTGGCTGGGGTGGGGGTCCAGGGCAGAGAAAGGATTTCTCTCTGTGTGTTGTGGCCAGACTCATGAATGAATCAGTTACTGCCTGACATCCCTGCCCAGGCTCTAACCATGCTCTGAAATGGGAAGGCAATCTTTCCTAAGGGTGCTTGTTTGAAGGAAGAGTCTTGAAGAGAAGACCATTATATTACCACAGTTCCCTTCTCAGGAGCTGCTTTGGAAGATGTCCAGTGGATGATTTGCCCCAAAGAAAGCCAGGATCAGCAGACAACTGATCAAAATGTCTCAGGAAAGGAAGCGTGGGAGGGAGAGAAGGGGAGAAGAAAGAAAGAATTGAAGAATTGAGTTGTTTGGGATTGCTATGCAATTCCAAGTTTATGAAAACAGAATCTTACCACTTAGCTCGATATATATATATAAAGAGAAAGAGAGAGCCCTAATCTATTGCAATAGTCTCACACTTAATCAACTACCCTCCTTGTGTTGCTATCTCCATAATTATAGTGTAAGCCTCTCAAGAGGAGAGACATGCTATATTCTTCTATGGTATCTTCCAGGATAACTGGTAAAGACACTCAATAAAAGAAATTTATCTGCCAGTTAAAAAAACTGTATATTCATAATTATATATATTATAATCATATATATACATATATATGTATGTGTATATGTGTATATATACACATACACACACTAAATGCTATGCTTTTTTAAATTTCTCCATAGCAAAAGATCAATTTATAGAAATTGGTGAAGGTAGGTCCAAGAAATGGTATCTATCTGCTAGAAAGACAGATCAGAAGTTGGTCAATTCTGCCTTGCCTGTCACTGATTGGAAATCACCAAAATGATTGATTCCTGGGATTGGAAACCACATAGACAGGAAATAACGGAACCAAATGACTGAAGGGGAGCTTGAGCACTCTCAGATGGAAAAAGGATCAGTGCCACTGTCAGAAGCCTTTGTATGACCCTTCTGCCTTTACAGTGTTTGTTAAGGCATCATTTTATAAAGCTTCAGCCAGAGAAGGGAGAGATATGGGGTGCTTTACAAATGGGCAAGCCCAGATGCAGAACTTGTGTTTGGAAAAGAGAGCTCAACTGCAAGAAGCATCATTCAGAATAGACATGGGGCCTCCGATTCCCAAGTTCAGAAAAGTTTCTTCCATCCAATGAGGCACTATAAACTCTGACCCAAACAGAATGTGGGCACCATCCACACTAACATTCATCCCAGCAACCAGGACGTGGTGACCATGTGTGTACCCTTGTAGCTAGAAGAGATGTTACAGTAAGGGCTGCTTTCCTATATCCAGTGGGCTAGGATGCACTTCCACAAGCACCATCTTGCTTTGACTTGAAGACTTCACAAAACTGTCATGAAATAGGTTGAGCTTGTTGCCACCTCCCTTTTAGATTTTCAGCACTGGGGTTCAAGAATTATGGGTTTACATGATTGCCTAATAAAAGTTGCTTAGCCAAGAAGAGGCAGAGACAAAATCTATACCTAGATCTTTGAATACAAGGCAGAAAACATACTAAGGAGACACCATGCAGCAAGACACCACAGTCAACTCCAACTAACATTTGTAGTAACTGGGAATTTAAACTAGAAATGAACTTCAGATATCAACTCTCATAAATTCAGGACATTCCCATGGAAAGACATCCAGACCTAGACCCCTACTCATCCAGTACCTGTACCATAGTGAGTGTCCATCATGGATCAGCCCAGTATCACCAGCCAATGGCATCCTTCACCTTCTAAAATATTGCTGGTTGCCATGGCACAGGGAAAGAGAAAGTGGTGAATTAGGCTCTAGCTCTTGGCTCTGCCATTCACATTTCAAGGGCCAAATCAAGTCACATATCATGCTTAACTTCAAAGGGGGTAGATAAGTTCCACCCTACTGTGTACCAGAAAGGGGACAAAAAGGAGAATTAGTAAATGTCTTAATGGTTTTCCCAGTGCTCCTCTCATGAATCCAGGGAGATACTGATAATCAAGTATGCTCCATTGAAGTCAGTGGTCACATATGTGAATTTTGTTAGTGTATTCCTTGAAGAACTTAGCCAAAAAATGTTGTCCGGTATTCAACTAAGGAATAGGGAGTAAGGGGTTCAGAGACCTGCGGTTGAGGACTCCTCTTCTCCCAGCTCCACTCCTAACACTTCCATTGTGAGCAATGCTTCCTGGATTCTGCAGTGAGGGACCCTGCCTATCCTGCATTGCGGCTCCCAGCATAGTACCTGCTGACAGCAGAAAATCTATGCATGTTTGTGGACATCCCATCTATGGATTCTGGCATCTCCACTCCATAGGATTACAGTGCTCTGTTTTTACCACGCTTGGTGCAAGATCATGCCCACAGCATAGCTCTTTGGTCATCCACAAATGTGGAGAATTGATATTGGGCTAAGCATGGAAAGAAAAAACAAAACAGACTTGGTCTCTGTTATCTTAATGTAGCTGAAAACACACACGCGCGCGCGCACACACACACACACACACACACAAACACACACACACGGGCCATAATGCCTGGAAGAGGCATCTTTGAAGATTTCACAGACAGACAGCAGACCCAGAGAGGATGCTCAGAGGGAAATTCTGCTTTTTTTGGAAGCACTAGGGTCATAAAGCCATGACAAATGTGCTTCCCATATCCCTCTGCTAGAATTGGTTACCCTCCCAGTCTATCTTTTCTGCACATAAAAGAGAGAGGAAAAAAGAAAAAGAAAATACAAACTCCAAAAAAGAAATCTGGAAGTAACAGCAGAAACGGTTCTTGAAAGCATGGCATGGTACTCTAGATAAAAAACAAAAACAAAGAACATTTGGAAAAAAGTCTTTAGTTCCCTTGAAGACACAGACTTTCTAAATAATCCAAAAGCCTCATGCCTGGTTCCAGTTCTTCCATCTTGAATTCTTGAGAACCCTCCTTGGAACATGCTGAGAAATGGATCTCTAAGTCAACAGAAATTTAATGGTAATTTCTAAGTACCCACAAATTCCTAAAAGACACCAATTTAATATTATTTATCATTTTGATATTATTTATTTCCAAAATATGCATTGCATCATTATCATCAATCAAATATTTTCCCAAAGGAACCAAATTAATCGCCCAACAGAAATGTTTTGAAATGTTTACATGTATTGCTTTGAATAAGCATAAAAGTAAGTGTGTGGGAGCCTGTTTATAAGTTAACAAAGTGTTAGTAAACTCTGGTTTGACACTGATAAGGTTCATATGAAAGTCATCGCTGAAACTGTTTCCTAAATAATAAACAGGATCTCTAGGCCTATCCTTTTTCAAGCATGCCTTACTAGATTAAAAAATATATACTGTAACCAGAAGAAACACAAAGTGTACAGAAAAGATGGCAGCATTATTGTTGCATTCAGTGCAGCATTTAGGGAGAAACAGCTCTTGGGAGATCCAGTGTCTCACTGCCCAGGGTCTCAGTTGGGTCAACTGTGGGCAAGTCACTGAACATTCATTTTTCTCTTTTGCAAAACGCTGATAAGAATATTGCTTTTCCTATAGGGTTTCTGCCAGGACTGAATGAGATAAGGCTTGGAAGGCACCTTAAACAGTCCTGGCACAGAGTAAGTCCTCAATGGACTGGCAAACTGCCACTGTTGTCAAGCGAGCTTGGGTTTTCTCATGAGACAGACCGAACATTGTGATGCTTCAAAAGGGTCTTTCAGTAGTCATACCTTGCAAGAGAAGACCTTGCAATTCAGTGTTTGGAAGGAAAGGATGGAATGCAGAAGACCCTGGACTTTTCCCCATGATCTGGAGATAGTTCTAGATCTGCTGGAAACCACCAGGTCCTCTTGAATGGGTCACTGCAAACTACCTGGACCTCAGCTTCTAAGAAACAAGAAATCTAAATGGCAACCAAAAAATGTCATCAACAACAACAACAACAAACAAACAAACCAGCATTAAAAAACAAGAAGGCTGGCAGGGCATGGTGGCTCACACGTGTAATCCCAGCACTTTGGGAGGCTGAGGCGGGTAGATCACAAGGTCAGGAGATCAAGACCATCCTGGCCAACATGGTGAAACCCTGTCTCTACTAAAAATACAAAAATTAGCTGAGTGTAGTGGCACATGCCCATAATCCCAGCTACTCAGAAGGCTCAGGCAGGAGAATCACTTGAACCAGGGAGACAGAGGTTGCTGTGAGCCAAGATTGCACCACTGCACTCCAGCCTGGCAACAGAGCAAGACTTCGTCTCAAAAACAAACAAATAAACAAAAACCAAGAAGGCTGATTATATTTTAAATCACAGCATCTACTCTTCAAAGATACTTTAACAGGAGCTGAAACAGAGGAAGTTGCTCAATGCAGCAATGCTCTGACTTTCACAGAGTAGGGAGTTCAGAGACCTGCGGTTGAGGACTCCTCTTCTCCCAGCTCCACTCCGCACATTTCCATTGTGAGCAATGCTTCCTGGATTCTTCAGTGAGGGACCCTGCCTATCTTACATTGCGGCTCCCAGCATAGTACCTGCCGACAGCAGAAAATCTATGCATGTTTGTGGACATCCCATCTATGGATTCTAGCATCTCCACTCCATAGGATTACAGTGCTCTGTTTGTGCCATGCTTGGTGCAAGATCATGCCCACAAGCATAGTTTTTTGGTCATCCACGAATGTGGAGAATTGATATTGGGCTAAGCATGGGAAAAAAAATGAAAACGGACCTGGTCTCTGACTTCACAGAAAGTCATAGAGAAGGGAACATACAGAATGGTGTTAGCCTGCCATGACTGGATTTGGGTCCTCGTTCTTCTACTGGGCTTACTCCCACTTTGTACACTGTTACGAGTTCAGGTCAAATAACTTTTAGAAAGCAACTAGCATATTACCATCAAACTCAGAGCTCAAACAATGCCAGTCCTTTCCCTGTAGTGTTTCATCAAGAAGCGGGCAGGGCTGTTAAAAAGCCTGAGTCTTTATTCGCCTCTATATTTTAACAATGCCTGTCTACCTTTGGGACTGCCCTGCCCTGACCCAATTTCAGAACCGAGACTGTCCAATTGTGTTCGCATTGGCACATTAATCACACAGCTCCTGAGCGAAGGGCTCGTGCTGTCATTACTGTCATTACCTCAAGACCAGGCACTGGCAACCACTCCACAGATCACTGTTCCAAGCAAGCCATTGTTCCAGCTTTTTCCTCTGGGCAAGGCTTGGATGGAACAAGGTCTTCTCCAGCCTTGGAGGCTATGCTGTGCAGTTTCAGGGAGAGACAAAAGGCTGGATTCAGTCTGAACTCAGCCTGCAGCTGCTCAACTAGCTGGAGCTCCAGGCCAGCTCTGGTGCTCCCAGGTCACAGGCCAAGCCCAGCCAGACAATAGAGGTGTGATGATGCCACCCTCCCGTGGGCAGGCAGCACCCAGGAGGGGAAGTCGTTAAGTCACTCATTTCACTGTTACAGTCAAAAGAAGGAAAGCATTTAGTTATTTTCTTTAGGGCAAAACTGTTAAAGGAAGAAAAGAGCTGAGTGCTCTAACCAGCCCTCCCACCGCTTCTACTAGCAAGCCCCTTCTGTCTACATGGCCACTGCCTGGTAGTGTTTGTTTGTATAATAAAGGCTGAAACAGATTATACCTAGCCAGGGAACATGTGCATTCAATAGAAGCTCCTGTCTCAACTTCTTTGTAATCACTGTGTTTTACACCTTTGTAATTTTTTTGCTCCCTTGGAAGGCACCAGCAATGACTTTGTGTTCCCATGAGCCAAACCTGATTTACAACAACATAAAACAAACAAAAAATTTTTTAAAAAATAGGAATCTTTCAGCATAGTAAAAATGTATTAAGGTAAAATGTCAGGCCCTATTTTTAGGAGGGCTCCAAAGCACAACTTCTTATCCATTGGCTCAGTGCAAACACATGCTACCCTACCCTGCTAATCCCACTTCCATAGAACTTCCTCTGCCTCTTCCTTATGGGTTTCATCCACACTCAGCCACTTAGGAATGTGTGTGCCTTCCTTGTGAGTGGGGAGCTCCAGGAGGGAAGAGATTATGTCCAATTCATCTGCACCTGCCCCAAACACCCAGGTAAGGCACATAGCATCAGAAGGTAGGACTAGCTTTCAAATTTGAAAATCCACAGGCTGTGTGATCCTATATATTATCTCCAATACTAATATTATGCCTGCTCCTGCAAAGAAATGGAGGTTCACTCTGAAATTCCAGGGATACTTTGATCTTTTTAAGGAGTAGTTTCCCAGATGTTTTTTAGACATGGTGGACCAATCTTTCTTACCAATCAGCTCTGCTTATCACCCTATACCAACAATTCTCATCCACAGCATCATGACCCACTGGTGGGTCAAATTCATTTGTGAGTTGTAGTTCAAGTAATGTTTGCTAGCAAGACTTTAAGTAGCTAGGTTATGAGAGTTTAAAAGACAAAAGAAAATTATAGCAGATTTCAGAATGGCCGCTAATTACCTGTTTTCACTCATTTGTCTTCCCATCTGCTTTATTGAGAGAGAAAGAGGTAGAGATGGGGAGTGCTGGGGTGGGGAGAAAGAGATGCAGATGGGGAGTCTATCACCCTCTCCATCCTTTTCTTCCCTAGGCAGCCCAGGTCAGAGGGAGCCACCATCTTTAATGTACTGTCCTAGCTTTGGCAACACATTCATGAAGGGCTCTACTTCCCAGAAAATTTGTGGTGCAGAGTTTTTCAGAATCTGTGTTCCTCATGGATTGTGATTGTCATCTACCCTAGGATAGGGGAAGACTGGCAACCCCTGACTTCTACCAGCACCCTTAGGAGACTTCAGATTACCAACTTCCTAAAATGATTTTAGTTTAAAAAGCTACTCATCACTCAGCCCCCATTAGAATCCCCCAATCCCATGCTACAAAGAATAATATGTAGCAACTACTTTTGGGAGTATGTTAATGTACTTTTTTATACCTCTTAGTTTATTCTCAAAATTGCCCTAAGAAGTAGACCAAGAAAATATCAACTGTCTTGATTTTATGAATGATAAATTGTTTCTATGTTCTAAGGAGGTATCAAACAGCAGGGCAGGTGTGGCAGGGACACACCAGTTTAAGCAAGCACGGTTCTTACTGAACAAGCAGCAATGCAGTCTTGGCTTTGTGTAGCACAAAGAGAGGCCTTTGTCCAAAAACCATGTGTATCATTCTACTGTGAGATTGGCTTCTGCACTAATTGCCTAAGGACAATCCCCTGCTCCTTTTTTTTTCTTTAGCAATAAGCATTTTTGCGTGAATCCAGAACCAGTACTCATGGACATATCTAAAAGAGCACAAAGTGCTTTGGGAAGTAATCATAATTTACACTTTTTTAGTACCATCTCTACATCACAAAAGAGTACATGTGCAAATATTGTAGCTAGATTCACGAACGTAGAAATAGCCAGAAAAAAAGACCCTGGAAATAAGGAAGCATTCAAGACCTAACTTTTGCTGTTGAGAATTTATTCCAAAGAGCTCAGCAGAAAAACCATTCTAAATGGTGTGCACAAGATCACCGGGCGACTTTGCTTCATCAAGTACTTTTATTTCAAATTTTAAAAAATCAAAATAAACAAAAATTAAAAAATAAGACCGATGAAATTTAAAATTACTGAGAGACTGCAAATATGTCAAAAACATTTCACTTTCACAATACACATTAGTGCTGTTGTATGAGAAGCCCATAAACAAGGTGTTTGCCTTGGGGCCTATGCCATCATTCTGAGCCTCAGCAGGAACATGCCACATGGTCATCAGCAACTGCACCTTCCCTTGTTGTCAACACATTTTAGTGCAGTAGGCATGTGCTCAGCTCTCCTACTTGTAACAATTTCATTAAGGCTCTGTGAAGATTTGAAGATAATGGGTAGCAAGAGGGTCACATTAGTAAGAACACTTCCCTGCTCCCCCGCAAAAAAGGGCAAAAAGCTGGGGGCTTACTGGCGCATGTAGCTGGAAATACCAGAGGTAGAGAATGAGACATGGCCAGATCTGCAGACACCGAGGTCATGAATCAACAGTCTTGCATCAGTCACCTTTGTTCTTCAAGGCTGTGACGGTTCATTTTATTGTCAACTTGACTAGGCCTCAGGGTGCCCAGATATCTGGTCAAACAATACTCTGGGTGTGTCTGCAAAATTGTTTTGGGATGAGATTAATATTTGCATTGGTAGACTTGAGTAGAACAAATTTCCGTTCCTCATGGGAATGGGCCTTATCTAATCCCTTGAAGACCTGAACAGAACAAAACGATGACCTTTCAGTAAGAGGAAACTCCTTCTGCCTGACTGACTTGATCAAAGACATGTCTTTACCAGTCTTCAGACTTGAACCAAAACACCCATTCTTCTTGGGTCTTCAGACTGCCTGCCTTTCAATCTGAAACTCATACCATTGGCTCTCCTGGGTCTCCAGCTTGCCAACTGCAGATCTCAGCACTTGTCAGCCTTCACTGTTGTGTGAACATCATAGAGCATACTTATGCAAACCTAGAGGGTATCGCCCACTATATGCATAGGTTGTATAGTAAAGCCTTTTGCTCCTAGGCTGCAAATCTGTACAGCGTGTTAGTGCACTGAACACTGTAGGCAGCTGTAACACAATAGTAAACATTTGTTTATCTAAACATATGGTAAAACTATGTATTATAATCTTAGGGGCTCACCATCGTTTATGTAGTCTATTATTGACTGAAACGTTGCTATGCAGCATATGACTCGTGTGTGTGTGTGTGTGTATGTATGTGTATGCGTGTGTATATACACAGCCTATTGGTTTAGTTTTTGTAAAGAAGCCTGACTCATAAAAATGTGTTGGCTACATTCAGGCAGAATCTTCAGGCAGTTCCAGGCTTATGCTCCCTCTTAGCAATCCTGGTAGATTCCTTCTCAAATTTCAGCCTAAATCCCAGAATCGGTTCTGGTTCCCCTGCTTGGGTCATGTGCCCATCCCTGGGCCAATCAATGTGGCTGGAGTTACAGGATGTGCTGACTGATTGGCTGAGCCAAAAAAAAGTGCCCATGCCGGGGGTCAGTGGGGGAATTGACTGTACTAGAGCCACGTGAACTAAAAATGAGCGAGAAATGATCCCCAAAAGAAAGTCAGGGTGCTGCTACCCTAAGACAGAAAGAGATGGTGACAGGCAAAAACAGACATTCCTTACAGGTCTATGCCCCAGCTATTTGAATCAATAGGGGCTTTGTTAATTTAGCTTGAGAGCCAGAAAAGCTAGGATACAAATCTCTACAATGCCACCTAGCAGGTGGCCTTGGACAATCCATTTTATTGGACAATCCATATACCAGGCCTTCACTTCATCTCTAAGTGAGAATAATATTTAGATTGGACAAGCACATAGCAAAGACCTAGCATGTAATGAATATTCAGGAATTGGTAGCTAATCTTTTCCTACAAGATATGATAGTTAAGCAATAGTGGCCTAATTTTTGTAGTGATAAAATACATTCAGGCCAGTGGTTCTCAACCCATTTTTATCCACATATAGCTAAAGAACATTCTACAACTCATCAACAGAAGTTGTTCACACCGGCACGGAGTAAGTAGAATGGTCTTCCTTAAGTTACATGTCAGCATCTCCGGAGGAAGGGTGTACATTGAAAATGCCCCTGCTGGTGCTGATACGCAGCTCACCCTCCCTACTCACCTTGGGAATCACCGATATACCATTAAATGCTTATTGGAGCATGCCACAGCAAAATTATCTCTAGATGATGTCTCTATCCAAAAATAATTTCTAAAAGGAAAAATGTCACTCAGAATCAATGTCTACCCCTCCCCCGGTGCCCCCAACAGCAGAAGGAAGATAATTCACAGTTACGTTTAAGGTTCTAATCATAACCCATCTCTGTTATAACTGCGGTGGTTAAAAATGTGCCTGCTATTTTAAGTCCATAATTATTTTTTAATAGTACTATCATTTCTTTCCATTAAATCTGTGTCAGTGAACTAGAGCTTGGCCAAAAAGAGTGAAAAATACATGTAGTCAAAAGTTGACTGATACCAGAAGTATGCCTTTTTTCTTAGTCTCTGATACCAAAATAAAAGGGGTAAGAGAAGCAACAAAACACAGCAAATGACAACTATTAATTTAGTGGTAGCATGATTTGCATAGTAATGCAGGAGATGTGCTGCTGATTGTTGCATTTGCTCTATCATTAGAACCCTGAGAAATATTTGGAACTTATCTGCATTCCCCATTGGTTAACACTTTTTTTATAACTAAGCCATCTTCAGTATATGAATTATTCTATCTGCCCAAATCCACAACCCTCATTCAGGATTTTTCTGTTTTCTAAATACTTTCTTTATCTCTATAAATACATATTTGAAAAAAAAAAGTATAGAAATCACATTCACTTTGGTTTTGCCCCATATAAAATGAAAGTGAAACACTTTTATTTTACCCATTTGGATCACATTTCATGGAGATTGTGGACTTGTCTACATTAGTCACTGAGAACCCCAATTTCAGGAATTTTAACACCTGAGCACCTCCTCAGATCCTACTCAGGGACATTTAAACTATATATATATATATATATATATATATATATATATATATATTTGAATTTTGCTCAATTTTTCTTTGTTGTTTATTATTATTTAATTATACTTTAAGTTCTGGGGTACATGTGCAGTTAGAATGATTATTAAAAAACCAGGAGATAACAGATGCTGGAGAGGATATGGAGAAATAGGAACACCCTTACACTGCTGGTGGGAGTGTAAATTAGTTCAACCATTGTGGAAGACAGTGTGGTGATTCCTCAAGGATCTAGAAATAGAAATAACCAATAGCTTTCTAACTCAAAGGAAATTTCAGAAAGAGTAACCTATTGGAAAATTGAGAAGTCAGACAGGATGGGTGGGGGAAAAGGCAGAAATATAAAATTTTAAATTCTAGAAATGTAAGATTTTACCTATATTACTAACTCAGAATAGTTCAACTTTTGGATTAGTTATGTACATTTTCTATTTTTGTTCTACTAACCTTCTCAGCTAACTGGTCTACCCAGAATTCTGGGGTCACAGCTTATTATTGCCTGCCTCCACTTATTCAGTGTTTGTATCTTTTAGATGCCATCTTCCCATGTAGTCAAACCCCATTGTCAGAGGCCATTTTAAATTCCAAACTCGTTGGGAAGCTGCCCTTAATCAGTTTCACCTGGATGGAGTTACGGCTGCTCTTCTAAATTGATATCACCCATTTCGTACCTCTTAGAACATCTACTATTGTTTTCTTTTTCTCCTGTCATCTCTTCCTAAATAATGCACTTCATTTAACAAACATTTACAGAAAACGGTAGACACTGTAGGCACCAGCAATACAGTAATGATTGAAATGGACAGGCTCTCTGCCATCACGAAGTCTCTTGGTTGATTCATAACGGGATAACATCACATACACATTCAATTACTGGCAAGCATGAAGTGGGTGTGGGTGACTCTGGGTGGGTTAGGAAAGGAAAGGAAGGATAACAATTTAAATAATAGAGGCAATTCTCCCTCGATGACCAAGTGGTTGAGTAAATAAATGTGAACTGGGAGATGAGCGTCCAGCTGGTCTTCCCTCTAGTGTACCTCCCTCCCACCGCTCCCTACCTCCTTATTGAGGGTTTCACAGGGTAAACAACTATCATATTTAGTTTGTATTTTTTTCTAACTTGGCCCCTAAAGGCAAGTCAACTACTTCATTTATTACTCAACAGAATAAGCAGTACTTAGGATTCACTCTTGAGGATCTACAACAAAAAGAGCTGGGATCGCAGTGGTCTCAGGATACCGGAGCCGGGGAGGATTGTTTTCTAAGAGAGGGGCAGCCCTCTCCAGTCTGTCAGCTGAGCTCCAAATCCCCCTTGTTCTTCCCTCCTCATTTCCACAAAGGGCATCTTTCAATATGAGAAATTCTCATAATCTAACTTCACTGGAATACTTTCCTCACTTGATGCAAGTCCAGGGCATTTCCCCAGATACCCTTGATCATGTCAGAGGTGGCTCAGAGTTGGTAAAAAGAAATCTGGGTTTAGTGGTAAGATACTCATTTTATTATTTTCCATTCAACTGGCCAGGGTCTTATTTTCTCTTTAAATATATTTTACTCCAGTGTTGGCAAAGAAATAGGAGAAAGTGTAAGCTGCGTGCACATTTCAGACAAGCCTATGGTTCTCAACCCAAACTAAGATCCTACAAGATATATTTTTATGTTTGGGATAAGTACAATGCCGTATCAAAAAGTGATGTGCATTCTCAACCCTGACCCAGGTATTTCAGCTATGGAAGTCTGAGCCAGTGAGAAGAATGCATTTGGAAGACACTTCCGAGAGGAAGTCTCCCAGAAAATCTCCTAATCAGCCCTATCTAACATTTTTTTTTCCATAAAGTAAGTTCCAAAAGCAGTTCTGCTACTTACAGAAATAAAAATCAAAATGGACCTATTCTCATATTGTAAAAATCTTTCAAATAAGATTCTAAAGACACAACTCAGCCTTGAACCAAAATCAAGACATAAACATGAGCTCAGCAAAACAGCATGGAAATAAATCAATCATGTATGCTACATGTTTCAATAAATATGCCAACAATAATAAAATGTTAGGTGTGGTCTTCAAAAGCCAACATTTCTTACATTATATTCCCTGTAGCATTTTTGAATTGAGTTGAATAACAAAATAAAGCACTTTGTATATTTATGGGATTCTTTTCTTCAGAAACTTTTTGACTCAAATAAAATGCATTCCATATGTATGATAGCTAAGCTGCGTTTCCATGAGACATATATTTCCCCTTAACGCCATTTCTCAGTTAATGAATGTTTCAAGGGACAGTTCTCCACGTTCTCCTCCCACTTTCCCAAAGCAAGATGTCTTAAGGAAAACAAAACAAAACAAAACAAAGCCAGGAGGAAATACCTCATCGCTATTCATTATTTATAAACAAGTATAGTTCAGATCATGAAGGAATGGCTCCATTCATCTGTTTCACCTCTCCAAATCCAAGTAAACCAGTCCCCAGGCTCTGCGTTTTCTGATACTTAGTCCTGATAGCCACAGATCAAGACAGGCCCTTTGCAAATTGGCAGATACTGAAAGATATTAAAACACACACACACACACACACACACACACACGAATTCTCAAATGACACACTTTCAAAAAAAAAAAAAAAGAGCAAGCAAAACAAATGGCTCTTTGGCATTTCTTTCTGCCCCATAGCCCCACCTGGGGAAAAAAAAATATAAACTATGTTTAAATTTATTCAACAAATATTTACTGGACATTCATAATATGCCAGGCACATGCTGGGACCCCAAGGATGCAATGCTGAGGATGATTCTGTCCCAGATTCCAGAGGAGGCAGGCGGAGGCTCTGTGGCTTAGATTTCAGGGAGGGGAGTGTTAGGGATACCCCCCTGGAGGAGTTGATATCTGAGCTAGAGGCTGAGAAAAAGACAGGGAGGAGAAGGTGCCAGGCAGAGGGGTCAGCAGAATGGAGGGTGCTGGGAGAAAGCAAGCATCTTCCCAGGTCTGCAGCTCCCAGTGGGAGGGGCATAGCAAAGCTGAGGCTGGAGGGCAGCAGGGCCAGACCTCCAGGGCCTTGGAAGGCACACACAGGAATCTGGGCTTCATCCTGAAAGGAGTGGGGTGGCGAGAGGTCACCAAGGGTTGTAACCTTGCAGTGACAAGGTGACATCTGGGTTTTCATCAGGGTAGTGACAAGGTCAGGGTTGTGCTTTTTCAAAATGACTTGAATTGTGGTTCAGAGGCTTGATCAGAGTGGGGCAGCACAGCCTGGAGGCCAGAAGGGTCCTTGGCAAAGCAGATTTGCCTAAACAGTGTTTTAGGTGTGCCATCTCCTCGAAGTCCCTCAGTGCCAGCCTCCTTGCCCCTCTCTGAGAGGCGTCACTCATATTTCCGGGAAGCAAGTGGATCATATGACAAGATGTCCCACAAATGGCATAGTCCTTAGTCAGAGACCATCAAGAGGTTCAAGCAGCCACCTGGGACCCCCAACCAAGGCAGGCACCCCATTAAACCCTGGCCACCTGGAAAGGCTTGTGTGTCATCAGATAGTGGGCAGCTTGCAATAGGTTGTTTTTAAGTGTTTAAGTTCCAACGTACTTACCTCTTTAAAATGCTAGGTATTTACCTTTTAATCAAATGGAATACAACCAGTACTTTAAAAACTGAGAACTTCACAGTATATGGTGAAATATCCATGTCTGTGCCTCCCTCTGCTCTGAGAGACCCCCAGTACTAAGACTCTTTGCCCCAAAGGCTTGCAAATACAAGAAATAGTCATTGGTTTTCTTTTTAGCCTCTGGGATGGAGGATATTGTGCTAGTTAAGAATATTATGGAAATATTCCATAAATGGGTTAGACATTTAAGAAATAAAAACCCTAAGGGTCCCAAACCTGCTCTTAATCCTAAGAGTATCAAGTTGAACACTCACCTCCATACATCAAACTGGAATAAGAGATCTGTGAAAATCCTCAGATGTGGAATTTTAATTTTTTAGACTTCTAAAGGTTAGATGTGAGAATAACATGATGATAACCTCTTTATCTACCAGGACAGCAAAATCCAGGCTTAGGACGCAAGGATGCTTACATTGATTAAGAGAAACTAACCAGCCAGCAAATGCCTTGAAAGTTCCCAGATAACCTGAGAAGTGACAAGAAACAGAGACCATAAATAAAGTTAAGTGTCCTTGAGAAAAAATACACCCAAAGTCGCTTTGCTCTGTCCCACAGAATAATTCTTTTTCATGCTGCATAGCAAAGGAGTTCAATCTAGTTCTTTCTAGTTTTGTCTGGCTTACTGAAAACAAATTCCATATAGGGTTGATCTGTTTTCTACGTATTCCTCTGAAGATTTAAGGCTTTGCAAAACCAGGCTGTACCCAGAGTAGAGTCTCACTTCTGTTTTAAGCCAGGGATAAATAAGAAGGCATGATCTGAGCAAACCTTTAGTATTTTCTACAGACCCTATCACTGGATCTTTCACAAGAACCCTATTTGTAAATGGATGTTTGATCATAATGCCCTAAAGAAATTATTTTCTATTTAATTTTATAAAATTCAAAGACTTATTTTATCTCCAATAAACCCGGAGTGGTTTGATAAATGGTATTCGGGCCACAGGAACCTCCCTGCTTCTTGTGAGTATCTCAGAGTATTTGCTTGGGAAATACACATGGATTCCTCCACGGCAGTTCCTGTAGACTCTGAGATATACCCCGAAGCTTAAGTGATGAGCAGAAAAGTTAAACCTTTCAAGCCATTCAGTTTTAAATAATACCTGGACCAAATCCACCAACCAATGCACTACTCCGTTATAGCAAACATTTTCCATGGCCTTCCAGAGTCCTATGATCTTTCTTCTGTTGACTCTGCTACAGTATTTCTTTGGAAAACTACTTTTTCCTCCACCATCAACCTATGTGCTTTAGTGGTACTGACTCCAGCTCTTTATTACAAAGAGGCCACTGACTCAGGCCTGCCAATCAGAGGGTCACATTCTCCCTCCAAACTGATTGGTTCAGGAATAGGTGATGCTGTGTTCAGAGCCAATGAGAATCAATGACTTGCTGAAAGAGATTCAGCCCCTCATATTCCTACTGGACTTGAACCTGGCCCAGAGTGAGCTTGAGTGGCCATTTTGCCATGATGAGGTGAGTCTGCTGAGAATGGAGCTCATGCTCACAAAGGGTGTAGGTGAGAGATGGAGATGGAGACGAAGGGACATTATTTCAGCCCCTGGATCAAGCAGCATGCAAAACGACAAATCCCTATACTTTTCAGTTATATATGTCAGTAAGTTTTCTTTCATGCTTAAGTCAATTTGAGACAGGATTTGTGTCATTTGCAACAAAAGGAGTCCTAATTGATGAAACTGTATGTAAACGTAGGAACTGCTGATAACACAACGTTGTGTAATGTGACATTGTGAATACAAAGCTGAAAATGAATCAACTACATTTCCAGGTAGGACTTAGTCTCCCATCAACAACATCTTAACGTGGCATATCCTCTTTTGGTGTGCACAGTACTGCCAAATAAATGAAAATTCTATTCTTCAAAGCAGTAACATTAAGATCTTAAATCAACAAAGTGAGATAAAAACAGAGGCTCAGGTCTAAGCAAACAAAATGGGGATAATAAGAACTCATGTTGATTGTACATAATGGTACAGAATACATACTATTAAAAATCAAATTACTATGGGGTTTTAATTCCAATAATGGTGAAGCAGCTACTATTGGGCTAACTCCAGACAAAACATTTTTTTAAGAACTTTTTAAATATGCCAGAGAGCAATTAAAATCAGGCAGAACTAGAAGAGATTCAACCCTTGGAAGATGGGAGTTACAATTACATTGGGTGAGATCTATGTTTATACAATTTTTCCTTGAGGCCCTCCCCCTAGACTACAAAGTGTTGTGTGGCTCAAACTGAAGCAGAAAACCACAAAGAAGTTGGTTTGAGATACTAGAAAATTGAATTTGGGCAGCCAAAGTATGTGAAAACTGAGGGAGAAAATCACAGAAAGCTTACACTGAGAGCCCCCAAATATGCTTATGTCTTCTCTTCAAGTTGTTGGATGATCTCTGATCTGCATATAGTTAGGGAAACTCCAGAGATGTAGCAGAAAGATACAGCTAGAAGGATTAAAAGACTGAGCAGAGATTTAAGCTGCTGGCTATAGCAGGGAAACTAATGTTGAGTCCAAATCCTGCCAAATTACAGGGGTTTGATGAATAGCTCAGGTTTTTCATTGAAATTCCAGAAGGGTCATTTTGATAAATAAAGACTATGTCCCTTGTTATTGGTCTGTTCAAGGTTTCAACTTCTTCCTGGTTTAGGCTTGGGACGGTGCAAAAGTCCAGGAATTTATCCATTTCTTTTGGGTTTACTGGTTTATGTGCATAGAGTTAATTGTAGTAATCTCTGATTGGAGTTTGTATTTCTGTGGAGTCAGTGGTGATATCCCCTTTATCATTTTTTATTTCATCTATTTGATTCTTCTCCTTTTTATTTTTTATTAATCTGGCTAGTAGTCTATTTTGTTGATCTTTTCAAAAAAACAGCTCCTGGATTTATTGATTTTTTGAAGGATTTTTTGTGTCTCTATCTCCTTCAGTTCTGCTCTGATCTTAGTTATTTCTTGTCTTCTGCTAGGTTTTGAGTTTTTCTGATCTTGCTCCTCTAGCTCTTTCAATTTTGATAACAGGGTGTCAATTTTAGAGATTTCCTCACTTCTCTGGTGGGCATTTATTGCTATAAATTTCCCTCTAGACACTGCTTTAAATGTGTCCCAGAGATTCTTATACCCTGTGTCTTCATTCTCGTTGGTTTCGAAGAACATCGTTATTTCTGCCTTCATTTCATTGTGTAACGAGTTGACGTTCAGGAGCCAGTTGTTCAGTTTCCATGAAGTTGTGCGATTCTGAGTTAGTTTCTTAATTCTGAGTTCTAATTTGATTGCACTGTGGTCTGAGAGACTGTTATGATTTCTGTTCTTTTGCATTTGCTGAGGAGTGATTTACTTCCAATTATGTGGTCAATTTTAGAGTAGGTGCCATACAGTGCTGAGAAGAATGTATATTCTGTAAATTTGGGGTGGAGATTTCTGTCGGTGTCTATTAGGTCTACTTGGTCCAGGTCTGAGTTCAAGTCCTCGATATCCTTGTTAATTTTCTGTCTTGTTGATCTGTCTAATATTGACAGTGGAGCATTAAAGTCTCCCACTATTATTGTGTGGGAGTCTAAGTTTCTTTGTAGGTCATTAAGAACTTGCTTTATGTACCTAGGTGCTCCTGTATTGGGTGCATATATATTTAGGATCCTTAGTTCTCCTTGATGTATTGATCCTTTTGCCATTATGTAATGCACTTCTTAGTCTCTTTTGATTTTTGTTTGTTTAAATTCCATTTTATCAGAGACTAGGATTGCAACTCCTGTTTTCTTGTTTTGTGTGTGTGTGTGTGTGTGTGTGTGTGCGTGTGTGTGTGTGTTTGCTCTCCATTTGATTGATAAATCTTCCTCCATCCCTTTATTTTCAGACTACGTGTGTCTTTGCACATGAGATGGCTTTCCTGAATACAGCACACTGATGGGTTTTGACTTTTTATCCAATTTGCCAGTCTGTGTCTTTTGACTGGGGCATTTAGTCCATTTACATTTAAGGTTAATATTGCTATGTGTGAATTTGATCCTGCCATTTTGATGCTAGCTGGATGTTTTGCCCATTAGTTGACACATTTTCTTCATTGTGTCAATGGTCCTTACCATTTGGTACATTTTTGGAGTGGCTGGTACTGGTTATTCCATTCCTTGTTTAGTGCTTCTTTCAGGAGCTCTTGTAAAGCAGGCCTGGTGGTGACAAAATCTCTCAACAATTGCTTGTCCATAAAGGATTTTCTTTCTCCTTTGCTTATGAAGTTTAGATATGAAATTTTCTTTCTCCTTCGCTTATGAAGCTTAGATATGAAATTCATCCTTGAAGAAAGGAACTTTCTTTTGAAAGTTTGCATTTGCTGAGGAGTGATATACTTTCTTTTGAAAGTTCTTTTCTTTAGGGATGCTGAATACTGTCTCCCATTCTCTTCTGGCTTGTAGGGTTTCTGTGAGTCTGATAGGCTTCACTTTGTGGGTAACATGACCTTTCTCTCTTGCTGCCCTTGGCATTTTTTCCTTCATTTCAACCCTGGTGAATCTGATGATTATGTGCCTTGGGCATGCTCTTCTTGAGGAATATCTTTGTGGTGTTCTCTGTATTTCCTGGACTTGAATGTTGGCCTGCCTTGAAGTTGAGGCAGCAATCACTAGCCTACCAACCAAAAAAAGTCCAGGTCCAGAGGGGTTCACAGCCAAATTTACCAGATGTACAAAGAGGAGCTAGTATCATTCCTTCTGAAACTATTCCAAACAATACAAAAAGAGGGAATCCTTCTCAAATCATTTTATGAGACCAACATCATCCTGATACCAAAACCCAGCAGAGACTAAACAAGAAGAGATAACTTCAGGCCAATATCCATGATGAACAAAGATGCAAAATTTTTCAATAAAATACTGGCAAACCGATTGCAACAGCACATCAGATAGTTTATCCATCACGATCAAGTAGGCTTCATCCCAGGGAGGCAAGGCTGGTTCAACATATGCAAGCCTATAAACATAATCCACCACATAAACAGAACCAAAGACAAAAACCACATGATTATCTCAAAAGATGCAGAGAAGGCCTTCAACAAAATTCATCAGCCTTTTATGCTAAAAACTCTCAATAAACTAGGTATCGAAGGAACATATCTCATAATAATAAAGGCTATTTATGATAAACCTACAGCCAATATGATACTGAATGGGCAAAAACTGGAAGCATTCCTTCTGAAATCTGGCACTAGACAAGGATGCCCTCTCTCACCACTCCTATTCAATATAGTATTGGAAGTTCTAGCCAGAACAATTAGGCAAGGAAAAAAAAAAAAGCATTCAATTAGGAAAAGAAGTCAAATTGTCTCTATTTGCAGAGGACATGATTGTATATTTAGAAAACCTTATCATATCAGCCCCAAATCTCCTTAAGCTGATAAGCAACTTCAGCAAAGTCTCTGGATAAAAAATCAATGTGCAAAAATCACAAGCATTCCTATACACTAATAACAGACTAACAGAGAGCCAAATCATGAGTGAACTCCCGTTTGCAATTGCTACAAAGAGAATAAAATACCTAGATATACAACTAACAAAGGATATAAAGGACCTCTTCAAAGAGAACTAAAAACCACTGTTCAAGGAAATAAGAGAGGACACAAACAGATGGAGAAGCATTCCATGCTCATGGTTAGGAAGAATCAATATCATGAAAATGGCCATACTGCCCAAAGTAATTTACGGATTCAACGCTATCCTCATCAAGCTACCAATGACCTTCTTCAGGGAACTGGAAAAAAAAACACCTTAAACTTAATATAGAACCAAAAGAGAGCCTGCATAGCCAAGACAATCCTAAGCAAAAAGAACAAAGCCAGAGGCATCACACTACCTGATTTCAAACTATACTACAAAGCTACAGTAATCAAAACGGCATGGTACTGGTACCAAAACAGAGATATAGACCAATGGAACAGAACAGAGGCCTTGGAGGCAACACCGCACATCTACAACCATCCGATCTTTGACAAACCTTACAAAAGCAAACAATGGGGAAAGGATTCCCTGTTTAATTAATGGTGTTGGGAAAACTGGCTAGCAGTATGCAGAAAGCAGAAACTGGACCCCTTCCTGACACCTTACACTAAAATTAAGTCCAGATGGATTAAAGACATAAACATAATACCAAACACTATAAAGACCCTAGAAGAAAACCGAGGCAAAACCATTCAGGACATAGGCATAGGCAAAGACTTCATGTCTAAAACACCAAAAGCATTGGCAACAAAAGCCAAAATAGACAAATGGGATCTAATTAAACTCCAGAGCTTCTGTACAGCAAAAGAAACAAGCATTAGAGTAAACTGGCAACCAACACAATGGGAAAAGAGTTTTGCAATCTACTCATCTGACAAAGGGTTAATATCCAGAATCTACAAAGCACCAAAACAGATTTACAAGGAAAAAAACAAACAAACCCATCCAAAAGTGGGAGAAGGATATGAACAGACACTTTTCAAAAGAAGACATATATGAAGCCAGCAAACATATGAAAAAAATGCTAATCATCACTGATTGTTAGAGAAATGCAAACCAAAACCACACTGAGATACCACCTCATGCCAATTAGAATGGCAATCATTAAAAAATCTGGAGACAACAGATGCTGGAGAGGATGTGGAGAAATAGGAACACTTTTACACTGTTGGGAGTGTAAACTAGTTCAACCATTGTGGAAGACAGTGTGGCACTTCCTCAAGGACCTAGAAATAGAAATTCCATTTGACCCAGCAATCTCATTACCGGGTATATATCCAAAGGATTATAAATCATTCTATTATAAAGACACATACACACATATGTTCATAGTGGCACTGTTTACAATAGCAAAGACCTGGAACCAACCCAAATGTCCATCAGTGATAGACTGGACAGGGAAAATGTGGCACATATACACCATGTAATACTATGTAGCCATAAAAATTGATGAGTTCGTGTCCTTTGTAGGGACATGGATGAATGTGGAAACCATCATTCTCAGCAAACTAACACAAGAACAGAAAATCAAACACCACATGTTCTCACTCATAGGTGGGTGTTGAACAATGAGAACACATAGACACAGGGAGGGGAGCATCACACACTGGGGTCTGTTGCGGGGGCAAAGGAAGGACAGCGGGGGGTGGGGAGGTCAGGGAGTGATAACATGGTGAGAAATGCCAGATGTAGGTGACGGGGGGATGGAGGCAGCAAATCACATTGCCAATGTGTTTACCTATGCAACAATCCTGCAAGATCTGCACATGTACCCCAGAACCTAAAGTATAATTTAAAAAAAAAAAAGACTATGCCCTAGAAATAAGAATTTGCCATTAGACAAAGGGAAACAACCAAAATGAACCCATCCTAACAAAGTATAAACTCAAGCCTCCATGGGTTCAAAATGACTAGCTAATAATTTACCTCCTGGTTAGAAAAAAAATTCACGCTCTTCAAAGGAAGATAACAGAATCCAGAGAATCTGTCATATATATTACACAATGTAAGGGACACAATATTAAGACAAACAGACTATGCAAACAATTAGGCAAATGTGACCCATATCTAAGGATCAAAGTAGTCATTGAAACTGATCCTAAGATGGCACAAATGTTGGAATTAGTAGACAAAGACTTTAATACACTTAGTAAAAGTATGTTTAAGGAATTTTTAAGATGTAGGGTGAAAATATGGGAATTCTCAGCAGAGAAATGGAGAAAAAAAAATCCCAGAATAAAATACAATATATAAAACGAAAATTTATTGGATTTACTTAACTGTACATTGGAGATGGTCAAAAGAAGAGTAAATTGAAGGCAGATCAGGAGATATTATCTGATCTAAAGAACAGAGAAAAAAATAGAAAAGAAATAAATCAGAAACTGAGTGACCTGTGGGACAATATTAAGTAGTCTAACATAATTTTGTAACTGTAGTCTCAGAAGGAAAGAAGAAGGAGAGTAGGCTGGTAAAACTATTTGAGGAAATAAAGGCCAAAATATTCCCAAATTTGTTAAAAATATTAAGTTAGAGATCCAAGAAACTCAGTGAATTCCAAGAGAGGTAAATTTAGAGAGAAAGAAAAAAAAAAAAACAGATTAATTATATTAAAATAATGCTAAACCAAAATAAACATAAAATCTCAAAACAAACAGCCAGGGCATATGGCAGGGGATTTACGTTACATTTAGAAGAACAATTATTTGAATAACTACTTATCTTTTATAAGAAACAATGAAGGCCAGATGTCAGTGAAACATTACAATATTGAAAAGAAAACAAAAAGAAGACCCATTCTAGAATTCTATATTCAGTTGAGCAATCCATTCAAAACTAAGGTAAAATAAAATGTATTTTCAGATATATAAAAGCTGAGAAAATTGGTTTCCAGCAGACATACTCTATGAGAAATGCTCTAGGGAGTTCCTTAGACTAAAGCAAAATGGTATCACATAGAAACTTGGAACTACAAGTTACAATGAAGAGTACCAGAAAAGGTAAGTATGTAGTAAATCAGAAACTCATCATTATAGAGGTTTGAGATAATCAACTTAAATGCAGATTTTTTATAATTACAAAGATAATAAAAATGAGAAAGCTAATAAACATGTCAGAAAAAAGCAATTCGACATGAAAAATATTGGTATCCCATAATTGAGAATACAACTGAAAAATCAAGGTGCATTTAGATATATGGTATTTGAGAATGTCCCAACATGAAGACAGACTCAAATCCACTGACTAAAAGAACATATAGTATTCCAGGAAAATTTGAATATTAAGACATATCCTTGTTAAGTTCTTAAAGGACAAAGAAATAATCCTTCAAGCAAAAAGGCAAGTAAAAAAGCACCTATAAATGGGAGGAGAATCAGATTGGCCTCAGAATTCTCTTTAGCAAAATTCAGTGCCAGAAGACTTGGCACAATGACACATACCTGGAGAAAAGAAAGTATATGCCAAGAAAATTTTACCTACCTAAGATACCATTTAAGTAAAAACACAACCTGAAGAAAGTCTCAAACATGAAAAACCATCAGGCATACAGCAATAATGAACACTTTTTCCGGAAAACTACTTGATAATAAAATCCAAACAATTAGCGATAAATCAAAATAGTGACATCAGGAATGGAGAACAATAGTACAATGATTGGTAATGAGGATTGAATTATTTACATGTAGAACCAATATTAAACAACTATAGAAATGATGATGATAATTGTGAATCTTACAAATCTAGATAATATAAACATGGTAATTTATCAAAAACTGGTATCTAGTAAGAAGAGATCACGGAATAAGTATGAGATTGCTAATGTTATCTTTCAGAGTGTGAAGTCAGTGAATATTATCTAAAATTGAACCAAGTAGTTAAACAAAGAAGCTGCAATGACTCCAATCACTTAGCAGTATCAAAATCTCTTTTTTTAGTATAATGTAAGTGTGGGACTGCCCACAGTGATATTTACCATCACAAGGAGAAAGCTGACCTGAGCATAGAACAAATCCAGAAGGAAACAGAGCAAGTGATATGTATGCAGAGGAAATACCAAGGGACCCAACCATCTCTTTGTGATTCCTGATTCCAGCTGTATCTAGAACTGGCACCTCTGGGGCTTTCTATTTCTGTGAGGCAATATATTCTTTTAATCATAAGCCAAAATATTTTTTAATATTATAGAATTATTTTAGAAAATAGAATAGAATTTAGAATATGGATTGGCACAAAGATTGAGGCTTAGAAGAAGGCCAAAACACAATCCAAAGAATCTAAGGAATGGAATCAAATGATACAGGAGCTGAAAGATGGAATGGCCATTTTAAAAAAGAACAAAACTGATCTGACATAGCTGAAAAACTCACTTCAAGAATTTCAGAGTACAATCACAAGTATTAACAGCAGAATCAACCAAACTGATGAAATAATCTCAGAGCTTGAAGGCAGGTTCTCCGAAATTGTCTGATTAAAATATAGAAAAAAGGATAAAAAAGAATGAACAAAACCTCCAAGAAACATGAGTTTGTGTAGAGATAAGATCTATGACTCACTGCCATCCCTAAAACAGGGGGAGAAAGCAAGCAACTTGAAAAACATATTTGAGGATATAATCCATGAAAATTTTCCCAACCTTGCTAGAGAGGTCAACATTGAAATTTGGAAAAATACACAGAACCTCTGCAACATCCTATATAAGATGGCCATCCTCAAGACACATAGTCAACAGATTCTCCAAAGTCAAAATGAAAGAAAAAATGTTAAAGGCAGCTAGAGAGAAGGGATAGGTCGCCTACAAAGGGAACCCCACTAGGCTAACAGTGAACCTTTCAGCAGAAATCCTACAAACCAGGATAGATTAGGAGCATATATTCAGCATTGTTAAAGAAAAGAGATTTTAAGCAAGAATTTCATATCCAGCCAAACTAAGCTTCATAAGCAGAGGAGAAATATGATCCTATTCAGACAAGCAAATACTAAGGGGATTAATTACCACCAGACCGGCCTTACAAAAGATCCTTAAGGGAGTGCTAAATATGGAAAGAAAAGACCATTACCAGCCACTATGAAAACACACTTAAGTACATAGACCACTGACACTATAAAGCAGCTATACAATCAAGTCTGCATAAGTGACAGCTAACAACACGATGACGGGATAAACTCTGCACTTATCACTATTAACCTTGAATGTCAATGAGCTAAATGCACCCGATTAAAAAGCAGGGGCACAGAGTAGCAAGTTGGATAAAGAAGCAAGATTTAATTTTATATTGTCTTCAAGAAAGCCATCTTACATGCAGTGACACCCATAGGTTTAATGCAAAGTGATGGAGAAAAATCTACCAAGAAAATAGTAAACAGAAAAAAACAAACAACAAACAAGAACAACAAAAACAAGTTGCGATTATAATTTCAGACAAAACAAAACAGACTTCAAATGAATAATGATCAAAAAAGACAAGGGCATTATATAATGGTAAAGGGTTCAATTCAACAAGAAGTCTAACTATCCTAAATATATATGCACCCAACATGGAACACCTAGATTTATAAAACAAGTTCTCAAAGACCTACAAAGAGACTTAAATAACCATACAATAATAGTGGTAGACCTCAACACCCCACTGACAGTATTGCATATCATTGATGCAGGAAACTAACAAAGATATTTGATATCTGAACTCAGTATTTGGCCAGATGGACCTAACAACTCTACAGAACTCTCTACCTAAAAACAACAGAATATACATTTTTCTCATATACACATGGCATATACTCTAAAATCAACCACACAATTGGTCATAAAACAATTCCTAGCAAATTTTTAAAACCCCAAATCATGCCAACAACACTCTTGGACTACAATGCAATAAAAATGGTAATCAACAATAAAAAAAATTGTTCAAAACCAATTACATGGAAATTAAGCAGCCTATCCCTGAATGACTTTTGTGTAAATACTGAAATTAAGACAGAAGCCAAGAAATTATTTGATACTAATGAGAAAAAAGATACAAAATACCAGAATCTCTGGGATACAGCTAAAATAGTGTTAAGAGAAAAACTTAAAGCACAACACACCCACAACAAAAAGTTAGAAAGATCACAAATTAACAACCTAATATCACAACTACAGGAACTAGAAAAACAAAAGCAAACCAAAACTAGAAGGAAAAAAACAACAAAAATCAGAGCTGAGCTAAAGGAAATTGAGATGTGAAAATTCATACAAAAGATCAATGAATTCATGAGTTCGTTCTTTGAAAGAATAAATAAGATTGATAAACTGCTAACTGCACTAATCAAGAAAGAGAGGGAGAGAGGGAGAGAAGAATCAAAGTCAATCTGAAATGACAAAGTAGACATTACTACCAATCTCATAGAAATATAAAAAACCCTCAGAGACTATTATGAACACTTCTATGCACACCAACTAGAAAACTTAGAAGAAATGGATATATTCCTAGAATCACACAACCTCCCAAAATTGAACCAGGAAAAAATCAAATCCCCAAATGGACCAACAATGAGTGCCAAAGTTAAATCAGTAATAAAAAGTCTACAAACCAGAAAAAGCCCAGGATTAGATGGATTCATAGCCAAATTCTACCAGACATATAATTAACAGCTAGTACTATTCCTACTGAAACTATTTCAAACAATTGAGAAAGGACTGCCTCCTAACTCATTCTATGAAGCTAGCATCATTCTGATACCAAAACCTAGCATAGTAACAACAAACAAAAGAAAACTTCAGGCCAATATCCTTGGTGAACATATGTGTTCTTCAACTATATATTAGCAAACTGAATCCTCAACTATATATTAGCAAACTGAATCCAACAGCACATCAAAAAGCTAATCCACCATGATAGAGCAGGTTTTATCCTTAGAATGCAAGGTTGGTTCAACATATGCAAATCAATAAATGTGATTCATCACATAAATAGAACTAAAAACAAAAACTACATGATCATCTCAATAGATGCAAAAAAGGCTTTCAATAAAATTTAACATCCCTTCCTGTTAAAAATCCTCAACAAACTAGGCATTGAAGGGTGATACCTCAAAATAATAAGAGCTTCACAGCCAACATCATACTGAATGGGCAAAAGCTGGAAGCATTCCCCTGGAGAACCAGGACAAGACAAGGATGCCCACTCCCACCACTTCTATTCAACATGGTACTGTAAGTCCCAGCAAGAGTGATCAGGCAAGAGAAAGAAATAAAAGATACTCATATAGGAAGAGAGGAAGTCAAGCTATCTCTGTTTGCAGATGATATGATTCTATGCCTAGAAAACACCAGAGTCTCTGCCCAAAAGCTCCTACATATGATAAACAACTTCAGCAAAGTTTCAAGATATAAAATGAAGAGCACTGATTGTACAAAAATCAGTAGCATTTCTACACTGACAACATCCAAACTGCAAACCAAATCAAGAATGCAATCTTATTCACAATATCCACAAAAAGAGTAAAATACCTAAAAATACAGCCAACCAGAGAATATAGCTAAGCAGGAAGATGAACAATCTCTACAATGAGAATTGCAAAACGCTGTTCAAAGAAATCAGAGATGACACAAACAAATGGAAAAAAAATCCCATGCTTACAGATAGGAAGAACCAATAATGTTAAAGTGTCCATACCACCCAAAGTAATTTACAGATTCAATGCTCTCCCTATCAAACTACAAAGAATTGGAAAAAAACTATATGAAACCAAGAAAGGGCTCAAATAGCCATAGCAATCCTAAGCAAAATGAATAAAGCTGGAGATAATACATCACCCAACTTCAAACTATACTACAAGGATACAGTAACCAAAACAGCATGGTACTGGTACAAAAACAGACACACAGAGCAATGGAATGAAATAGAGAGCCCAGAAATAAAGCCACACACCCTGACCATCTGATCTTCAACAAAATCAACAAAAACAAACAATGAGGAAAGGACTCCCTATTGAATTAATGGTGCTACAATAACTGGCTAGCTGTATGCAAAACATTAAAACTGGACCCCTTCCTTATGCTATATACAAAAATCAACTCAAGATGGATTAAAGACTTAAATGTAAAGGCTAAAACTACAACAATCCTAGAAGATAATTGAGGAAATACCATTCTGGACATAGGCCCTGGCAAAGATTTCCTGATGGAAACATCAAAAGCAATTGTAACAAAAACAAATATTGACAAGTGGGACCTAATTTAACTAAAGAGCTTCTGCACAGCAAAAGAAACTATCAACAGAGTAAACAGACAACCTACAGAATGGGAGAAAATATTTGCGAACTATGCATTTGACAAAAATCTAATATCCATAATCTACAAGGAATTTAAACAAACTAACAAGCAAAAAATGAACAACTCAATTAAAAAGTGGGTGAAGGATATGAATGACACTTTTCAAAAGAAGGTATACAAGTGGCCAGAAGCATATGAAAAAATGCTCAGCATCACTAATTATTAGTGAAATGCAAATCAAATATATAATGAGACCATCTCACACCACTCAGAATGGCTATTATTAAAAATTCAAAAAATAACAGACTCTGCTCAGGCTGCAGAGAAAGGGGAATGCTTATACACTGCTGGTAGGAATGTAAATTAGTTCATCCATTGTGGAAAGGAGTTTGACAATTTCTCAAAGAAATTAAAACAGAACTACTATTTGACCCAGTAATCCCATAATTGGTATATACTCAAAGGAATATAAACCATTCTGCCATAAAGACACATGCATGCATGTGTTCATTGCAGCACTATTCACAACAGCAAAGATTTGGAATCAACCCAAATGTCCTTCAGTGTTAGACTGGATAAAGTAAATGTACACATACACCATGGAATACTACACACCCATAAAAAAGAACAAGATCATGTCCTTTGCAGCAAGATGTGTGGAGCTGGAAGCCATTATCCTAAGCAAACTAATACAGGAACAGAAAACCAAATACAACATATTCTCACTTATAAGTGGGAGCTAAGCACTGAGTACACATGGATGCAAAGAAGAAAATAATAGACAGTGGACCCTACTTAAGGGTGGAGGATAGGAGAAGGGTGATAATTCAAAACTATCTGATGGTTACTATGCTTATTACCTGGATGATGAAGTAATCTGTACACCAAACCCCTGTGATATGCAATTTACCTATATAACAACCTACAAATGTACCCCGAACCTAAAATAAAAGTTTCGAATTAAAAAAAAAGAGGTCAAGAGAAAAGAAAGAGATTCTGGATGCATATACACTCAGTTGTCCTTCTTTATGGGTCTGCAGATTCAACAGACCATGGATTGAAAATATTGAAGAAAATGAACACGGAAAAAGTAACAGTACAAATAAGAAAAAAAATACAGTGCAATAATTATTTACAGAGCATTTACATTGTATTAGGTATTATAAGTATTCTAGAGATGATGTAAAGTATACGGGAGGATATGTGTAGGTTATATGCAAACACTAAGCCATTTGTATATCAGGGACTTGAGCATCCTCAGATTTTGGTATCTTTCGGAGACCTGAAACCAAGGTCCTACTAATACCAAGGGATGACTGTATATCAATCTACTAGTTTGACATAGTAGAAATAAAAGGCTGTTACTTTCTTTTTAAATTTTGTTCTATAAATCCCCAAAAATGGAAGAAAAAAAAAGTCAAAGAGGGAAACACAAAGAATCAATAAATCCAAGCATGAAGTTGAGTTACAGATATATTTTAGATGGACAGGCTCCACTCCCACCTAGATCACTCAATCCAATGTCCTATAATGCAAATGAGTCAATACAGCCAGAGGGCTGACAACCTGTCATAGGGCGCCGCAGTGAGAGAGGGGCATTGGTAGCTCTAGAGCCCTGATCCCTTACCCGCCGACTTCATGCTTTAGAGTTAATTCCACTCTTCTACATGTTTCCTATGGATGAAACTAACTATGAAGTACACACATTGTACTTGGGAAATGTGTGTGTGCGCACGCACACGTGTGTTGTTTTTCAAAGGTGCTCGAAACATGGTTGAAAGCTTTCTGACAGAGCCCTGATTGTTTGGAGAGAGGCAGGGCTAGCAAAATCAGAGGAGTGTGTAACATAAAAGTGAGATTAAAAAGGGGCTATTGTTCCTATAACTAATCTTTACATTGAATCTTTTCTAGCAAAGGAGCGGATGTAGGGTTGGTTTTAGCTCTATCAAAAAGACCTGACATTTCTGTGAGGAGGCCAAACAATACACAGTTCTGGAGATACTAACCTGCCATCCTGTCACACAGAGTATGTCCTCTACAGACCTAGACACTAGTAGATACCCTAGAAACTAGTTCTCCTACTGGTGAGCAAAGGATGCTAAGAAGTGACAAGCACACAAGTGTCTTTGTGCCCTAAAGTGGTGCAGTCTGTGATCTAACTCTTAAGTTTCTGAGGCATAAGCAACCACTAGCCTCAGAAACTTAGGAGTTAGAACACAGACTGCACTTTTCCTAGATGAAAAAGGGCTGACTGACATTTTTATTTTAGAATTAAAATACTGGAGGAGAAGAGTTCATATTTGGCATTTCTGCCATCTGGAAAAACTGTGTTAACTCTGATTGGCCTTCAAGCAGTTATTTTGCATTACCATGGGGTCTTTTGCATCTCCAAGGGTGTCCAGCTTCTGAAATCAGAGATGAGTGGAGAATGTCAGTCAGGTTCAGAGGAATGTTGTGCCAGGCACAGATCTGAAGGACGCTGGTGGTTGACCCAGCAGAAGTCAAGATCGACCCTGAAGCCCTTCTCATATGCTTTTGAATGGACTGAGGCTACAGATACCACTGGCACCACCTACATCTCTGAGAGTTCACCACAACTGAGACAGGGCTTGGTCTTTCTGGGAAAGACCCCGCATTTGCTTTCCTGTGGTGTGCTGATTGTTTCTTCCATGAGAAAGTCACTGTCTCTGATAATGTTCTTATTTCACATGGTCATCTGAGAAAAAAATGGACAAGCAAGTTAAGAAAGTGAAGAGCAGAGGCCATTGGGATGAAGGCTAGAAGAAATGAATTCATGAAAGCCATGAAAGATCACATTGATGCTAACACATTGTACAGACTGGGGTTTAATCTGTTGGGCACTGTGCCAAATGATTTTCAGGTATTATATTATTAATGTTGATGAAAATCATTAGAGATAAATGTCATAATTATCCCCATTTTACAGATGAGGAAACTGATGCTTGGAGGTAGTCTGCTCCAAGTAGCAACTCGAGAAAGGAGAGGACCAGAACCAGAATCCAGTCTGACTCTGGCTCCTCCCCTTCTTACCCTCCCCTGCCTGCCCTTCCTTCCTCTCACCCCACAAACAAAAGCCCTTCCCCTTGGGAAAGATCTGCTGTCAATCATTCCTACCTTACAATCATACACTTGCAGACATGAAATGATGTATCACCTCCCCCAGGAGAGACACCTTTTAAAAACCTTCTTCAGTGATCAAAGAGGTTTCGCTACCAACTCTGCCTATATATGATCTACATTTACAAAAATGGTGCATGATGGGGTACTATCATCTTGGAACTGTACCTCACTGATGAAGTCAAGTAATTGATACAAAATTGCTTGCAAGGAACAGCAACTCTGCACCTAAGAAGGAAGGCAGGAGGGTACTGCATGAACTTTCAGAGGGCTGCCTCTGCCCTGAGCCTTCTTCCTCATCTGTAAAATGAGGGATTTGGATGGAATGCTTGCTAAGGGATGTTTAAGCATTGTGATGTTGCAATACCTATAAGAAAGCAATTAAACTCTGTTTTTATAAACCCTCACATTTATTGTGGCATTTTTCGTCATCAAATTGGCAAAGATTTAAACATACTGGGCTAATGAGGAGATAACAGATGCTCTTGGCCTTACTGGTGGGTGAATAAATTGGCTCCACCTCTGCGGATAACTATAAAAGTACAATAACAATGACAATCATAATTAAGTGCAGTGCATATACCCATTTACACTGATAACTCACTTCTGGGAGATTCTCCTAGAGCTATCTTTGCACATGGAAGATTAACTACAGTGCTGTTTATTATAACAGAAAGCTAGGAATGACCTGCGTGCCCTTTGGTGAGGGATGGTATGCTAACCTAGGCTACATCTAAATAAATGGGACACTACACCATCATTAAAAAGAATAAGGTAGATGAACATGTTAGAACAGGATCTCCAAACTAAATCACTAGGAAGAAAAAGTGGAGAACAACATAATATCCATTTGGTTTGGCTGTGTGGTTCAAAGGTGTATATGTGTTTGTGCAAATGCAAGTTTAGAACATCCCTGGAAAGACTGCATTATAAACAACTGTTAACAATGGTTGCCATGGGAGGGGACTTGGGGACCCAGAATAAAAGGGAGAGTTTTTTTAATTATTGTGGAGCTTATTGTACTCTTTGAGTTTTCTGCTTTGTACTTATAGTTACTTTTTATTTAAAAAAAAAACTAGTTCAAAAAGCTTTTTCATTTTATCAGAGGTCATGACAAAAACATAAAAATAAGAGAAATTGTGTCAATTTTATTACATAATGTATCACATAATGTAATACAGTATTACACAGTGTTACATATATATAACATATATCTACTACATTACATACATGTATATATACATACACAAATACAATTACACATATAGGTACACACACACACATGCACACACACACACACGTTGAAGAATTTTTTGACCCAGTTGGTTAAAAGTTAAAAGTTTTTTTGAAAAGATCTTTTTCATATCCTTTGCCCGCTTTTTTGATGGGATGTTAGTTTTTTTTTTTTTTTCTTGTAAACTTGTGTTCCATAGATTCTGAATATTAGCCCTTTGTCTTATGGATAGATTGCAAAATTTTTTTCCCATTCTGTTGGTTGCTGGTTCTCTACTGACAGTTTCTTTTGCTGTGCAGAAGCGCTTAAGTTTAATTAGATCCCACTTGTCTATTTTGGCTTTTGTTGCCATTGCTTTTTGTGTTTTAGTCATGAAGTCCTTGTCCATGCCTACATCCTGGATGGTACTGCCTAGGTTTTCTTCTAGAGTTTTTATGGTGTTAGGCCTCATGTTTAAATCTTTAATCCATCTAGAGTTAATTTTTGTATAAGGTGTAAGGAAGGGATCCAGTTTCAGCTTTCTGCATATGGCTAGCCAGTTTTCCCAACACCATTTATTAAATAGGGAATCCTTTCCCCATTGCTTGTTTTTGTCAGGTTTGTCAAAGATCAGATGATTGTAGCAGCATTCCTTCTGAGGTCTCTGTTCTGTTCCATTGGTCTATATCTCTGTTTTGGTACCAGTATCATGCTGTTTTGATTATAGTAGCCTTGTAATATAGTTTGAAGTCAGGTAGCAAGACATTTATGCAGCCAACAAACATATGAAAAAAAGCTCATCATCACTGGTCATTAGAGAAATGCAAATCAAAACCACACTAAGATACCACTTCACACCAGTTAGAATGGCGATCATTAAAAATTCAAGAGACAACAGATGCCAGAGAGGATGTGGAGAAATAGGAATGTTTTTACACTGTTGGTGGGAGTGTAAATTAATTCAACCATTGTGGAAGACAGTATGGCAATTCCTCAAGGATCTAGAAACAGAAATACCATTTGACCCAGCAATCCCATTACTGGGTATATACTCAAAGGATTAAAAATTGTTCTATTATAAAGATACATGCACACAATTGTTTATTGAGGCACTGTTTACAATAGCAAAGACTTGGAACCAACTCAAATGCCCATCAATGATACACTGGATGAAGAAAATGTGGCAATATATACCATGGAATACTATGCAGCCATAAAAAAAGATGAGTTCATGTCCTTTGCAGGGACACAGATGGAACTGGAAACCATCATTCTCAGCAAACTGACACAAGAATAGAAAACCAAACACCACATATTCTCACTCATAGGCGGGTGTTGAACAGTGAGGACACACGGACACAAGGAAGGGAATATCACACACTGGGGCCTGGGATGTAGGGGGCTAGGGATGGAATAGCAGAGGGCTGGGTGATTGGGGAGGGACAGCATTAGGAGAAATACCTAATTAGATGACGGGGCGATGGATGCAGCAAACCACCAACATGGCATGTGTATACCTATGTAATAAACCTGCATGATCTGCACATGTACCTCAGAACTTAAATAAATAAAAAATAAAATAATAAATAAATAAACAAATAAAGTTGAAAGCTCATGAAATTCCAGTCATTGATTCTCTCCCAATTTGGAGACTCAGCTTCTCCCTTCCATAACCACAGACTATGCTTGGAGCCTAGGTCAGCCACCTACACAATGAACTTTCCAAGATGAAAGATCATGCTTTTTTTTCTCTTTCATCCAATGCCCAAATGTCTCTCCCACATCCCCACCAAGTGAACACATTCAGCATCCATCTCACTTTAGCCAGAGGAGCTGGGCTTAAAGAGGCCTCATTGTAAGCCCCATGGCAGGCGAATGGGCCAACACTTGTTGGCCATGGCCTGAAATCTCCGATGTAAACACGAAACAATCAAACATCTCTGATTCACGTTTGTTGAATGTTCTTAAGCCCTGAGAGGAAAGGAGTCAAAAATAGCAAAGAGTTTTGAAACCCTTTAGGAAAAGGCACTCTTTGGCATACTTGTTTTTTCAGCATTCAATGAACAAAAAGGTTCACTGTTTCGACCACCAAGAGAACAGCCAAGTTTTTAGAAACGCAGTCACACTTTTGGCTGACATAAGGAGATTTTCCAACTGGGCTTTCATCCGCACACGTATGGGTGGTCTCTTCCACCTACCATGGACTTTCCCGTGCCAACAATTTTGTTTGTAAATCTAGTGTAATAACAAAGCTTGTGTACTCATGGAACTCTAGACATTCAACACGAGGAAATACAAAGGTGCATTTAGATGCCTCTATTGCTGAGAAAACCTTGATTCTTTGAAAGATGGAAAAGTCACTTTAAACAGATCTCTTACGTCTTTATGGAGAAGTGTAGCTGACTCGCAATTCCTTCAACAGAAACTCAAGATTGAATTATTTCCACTGGGCAGATTAAAATACACAATGTTTTCACGAGGATGACTGGACTTCATAAATTTGTCAGTGCCTCCCATGTGCAGCCTTTGATCCTTTCCATTGGGTCTTGTTTTGAGCAGAAAGCGTTTAGCTGCTGGGTGACACATGTCTCTGCATCCATCCATCCTACATGTTAAATTTGGCTGTCCTCATCAGGAGGAAAGAGACAGGGCTAGCTATTAGGGAAGTGCTACACTCACACACTGAATCTTTTCCATTTTAAAGTAAAGCTGCTCAGAAGCCCCCAAACCAAACCGCCTTAGTTTAAAGGTGTAGACTACCTGACCAGCATGCCTGTCTCCTCTTTATCCATTAGGGTGGATTCTGCTGGTTGGTCTGATTGGGTCATTATTCTCCTTCTCTCATCCCAACACGTTAGTGCCCTACTCAAAGAGGGGCACATCCCCCAAGAGAGAAATATTGTTCAATCCAATCAATGCAAGTCACTGAAGTACAACAAATAGCAACTGAAATTTCTAAGGGTCATGTATGATGCTGGTACCAGGAATGTAAGAGAATAAGACATAGAACCTGCCTCCAAGATGCTCATCAGCTAACAGAGAAGACAGACAACCCAACAATGAATTGATCAGTGCATGAGGCCTGCCCTATGGATTTTGAGCCTTATCAATCAGGTATATTGGTATCCCAAACTTCGGGGGCTGTGGGTACTGCGGGAAGGCAAAGAAATCAGAGAGAACTTCCTGAGGAGGTAGCAACTGAACTGGGTCTTAGAGGATTTGTAGGAGTGTGGCCAGAGAAAGGTGATGGGAGGCACTTCTAGGCAAAAGGAAGAGAATTAACAACAGCACAGGTGTGTGCACAGCATAGAAAAGCAGGTATTTGTGTAGCTGAAGTGTGAAGTACAAGGTAGGAAGGGGTGAGAGATAATGGGTGTAACTGACAACAGGGACTCAGCTTTTCATCACCATTTAAATATAATCATAAAGATGATATTTGGAATTTTATTCCATTTTACACATGAAGAATATGGGGGTCCAGCAAGGTTGTGATTTGTTCAAGATCTTTACCTTATACTTAGCAAACAGAGCTCAAGTCCTGGTGCATGGGATACTGAAGACCTTGCTCTTGACCACGACCATAGGTTGCTATAAAAATGGAATACAGCAGGAGGCTGAGGCAGGAGAATTGCCTGAACCCAGGAGGTGGAGGTTGCGGTGAGCCGAGATCCCGCCATTGCACTCCAGCCTGGGTAACAAGAGTGAAACTCTGTCTCAAAAAAAAAAAAAAAAATGGAATACAGTAGAGACTCCAGAAACCACAAGAGAGTTGGGAGACCAAGTCCTCACTTTCTGAAAGTTGTGAAGGGCACATCAGTAATCATGGTATCAGGGAGTGGCCACAGTGGCTGGCAGGACAGTGGTACTCAGTGATGGAGGCAGCAGCTGCCCCGGTGCGGGGAGGGGCACCCACCATTACCAAGGCAGTTCTAACCATGCCTATGTAAACAAAATTGCAAGGAAGTTTACACAGCAGCTGGGCGGAGTCCATGGCAGCTCAGCAAGGCCTCTGCAGGCAGAATGTGACTAGACTCCCTCCTTGCTGGGCAGGGCATCTCTGAAAAAAGGCAGCAGCCCATCAGGGACGTATAAATAAAGCCCCACCTTCCCAGATCAGAACACTTGGGAAAAGGGGCGGTTATGAGTTCCACTTCAGCAGACTTAAATGTCCCTGCCCAGCAGCTCTGAAGGGAACAACAGAGCTCCCAGCACAGTAGATGAGCTCTGATAAGGGACAGGCTGCCTCCTCAAGTGGCTCCCTGACCCCCATATATCCTAAGAGACACCTCATACAGGAGAGCTCTGGTTGACATCACCTTCATCCCCTTCTGGGACAAAGCTACCAGATGAAGAAACAAGCAGCAATCCGTGCTATTCTGCAGCCCCGGTGGGTGATTCCCAGGCAAGCAGGGTCTGGAGTGGACCTCCAACAATCCTGCAGCAGAGGGGCCTGACTGTTAGAAGGAAAACTAAAAAACAGAAAGAAATAGCTTCAACATCAACAGAAAGGACGCTCACTCGAGACCCCATCTGAAAGTCACCAACTTCAAAGACCAAAGATAGATAAATCCACAAAGATGTGAAGAAACCAGCGCATGAAGGCTGAAATCACCAAAAGCCAGAACGCCTCTTCTCCAAGGGATTGCAACTCCTCACCAGCAAGGGAACAACATTGGGTGGAGAATGAGTTTGAAGAACTGACAGAAGCAGGCTTCAGAAGGTGGGTAATAAGAAACTTCTCTGAGCTAAAGGGGCATGTTTTAACCCAATGCAAAGAAACTAAGAACCTTGAAAAAAGGTTAGATGAAATGCTAACTAGAAGAGACAGCCTAGAGAAGAACATAAAGGACCTGATGGAGCTGCAAAACACAGCATGAGAACTTCATGAAGTATACACAAGTTTCAACAGCTGAATCAATCAAACAGAAGAAAGGATATCAGAGATTGAAGATTAACTCAATGAAATAAAACGATAAGACAAGATTAGAGAAAAAAGAGTGAAAAGAAACGAACAAAGCCTCCAAGAAATATGGGATTATGTGAAAAGACCAAATCTACGATTGATCGGTGTACCTGAATGTGATGGGGAGAATGAAACCAAGTTGGAAAACACTCTTCAGGATATTATTCAGGGGAACTTTCCCAACCTAGCAAGGCAGGCCAACATTCAGATTCAGGAAATACAGAGAACGCCACATCAATATTCCTCAAGAAGAGCAACCCCAAGGCACATAATCATCAGATTCAGTAGGGTTGAAATGAAGAAAAAAAATGCTAAGGCAGCCAGAGAGAAAGATCAGGTTACCCACAAAGGGAAGCCTATCAGAATCACAGCGGATCTCTTGGCAGAAACCCTATAAGCCAGAAGAGAGTGGGGGCCAATATTCAACATCCTTAAAGAAAAGACCTTTCAACCCAGAATTTCATATCCAGCCAAACTAAGCTTCATAAGTGAAGGAGAAATAAAATCCTTTACAGACAAGCAATTGCTGAGAGATTTTGTCACTACCACGCCTGCCTCACAAAAGCTCCTGAAAGAAGCACCAAACATGGGAAGGAACAACCAGTACCAGCCACTGCAAAAACATACCAAATGGTAAAGACCATTTGAAAAAACTTCATCAACCAACAGGCAAATAAAGCAGCTAGTATCAAAATGGCAGGATCAAATTCACACATAATGTAAATGGGCTAAATGCCCCAATCAAAAGACTCAGACTGGCAAATTGGATAAAGAGTCAAGATTGATCGTGCTGTATTCGGGAGACCCATCTCATGTGCAAAGACACACATAGGCTCAAAATAAAGGGATGGAGGAAGATGTACCAAGCAAAATGGAGAACAACAACAACAAAAAAAGCAGGCATTGCAATCCTAGTCTCTGATAAAACAGACTTCAAACCAACAAAGAACAAAAGAGACAAAGGGCATTACATAATGGTAAAGGGATCAATGCAACAAGAAGAGCCAATTATCCTAAATATATATGCACCCAATACAGGAGAACTCAGATACATAAAGCAAGTTCTTAATGACCCACAAAGAGATTTAGACTCCCACACAATAATAGTGGGAGACTTAAACATGCCACTGTCAATATTAGATCAATGAGACAGAAAATTAACAAGGATATTCAGGACTTGAACTCAGATCTGGACCAAGTGGGCCTCATAGACATCTACAGAACTCTCCACCCCAAATCCACAGAATACACATTCTCTCAGTACCATGTCACACTAAATCTAAAACTGACCACATAATTGGAAGTAAATCACTCCTCAGCTAATGCAAAAGAATGGAAATCATAACAACCAGTCTCTCAGTGATTGACTGGTTTGATTGACCACAGTGCAGTCAAATTAGAACTCAGGATTAAGAAACTCAGTCAAAATCACACAACTACATGGAAACTGAACAACCTGCTCCTGAATGACTACTGGATAAATAATGAAATGAAGCCAGAAATTAAGATGTTCTTTGAAACTAATGAGAATGAAGCACAACATACCAGAATTCCAGGACACATTTAAAGCAGTGTCTAGAGGGAAATTTATAGCACTAAATGCCTACATGAGAAGCAAGGAAAGATCTAAAATTGACACCCTAATATCAAAATTAAAAGAACTAGGGGATCAAGATCAAACAAATTCAAAGGCTAGCAGAAGATAAGAAATGACTAAGATCAGAGAAGAACCGAAGGAGATACAGACACAAAAACCCTTCAAAAAATCAATGAATCTAGAGGCTGGTTTTTTGAAAAGATCAACAAAATAGATAGACCACTAGCCAAACTAATAAAGGAAAGAGAGGAGAATTGAATAGTTGCAATAAAAAATGATAAAGGGGATATCACCACAGATTCCACAAAAATACAAACTACCATCAGAGATTACTACAAACACCTCTATGCACATAAACCAGTAAATCTAGAAGAAATGGATAAATTCCTGGACACTTACATTCTCCCAAGACTCAACCAGGAAGAAGTTGAATCCCTGAATAGACCAATAACAAGGTCTGAAGTTCAGGCAGCAATTAGCCTAACAACCAAAAAAAAGTCCAGGACCAGACAGGTTCACAGCCAAATTCTACCAGATGTACAAAGAGGAGCTGGTACCACTCCTTCTGAAACTATCACAAACAATACCAAAAGAGGGAATCTTTCCTAACTCATTTTATGAGACCAACATCATCCTGATACCAGAACCTGGCAGAGACACAACTAAAAAAGAAAATTTCAGACTAACACCCATGATGAACATTGATGGGAGAATCTTCAATAAAATACTGGCAAACTGAATCCAACAGCACGTCAAAAAGCTTATCCATCTTGATCAAGTCAGCTTCGTCCTGAGGATGTAAGGCTGGTTCAACATACGCAAATCTATAAACGTAACCCATCACATAGGCAGAACCAAAGACAAAACCACATGATTATCTCAATAGATGCAGAGAAGGCCTTCGACAAAATTCAACAGCCCTTTATGCTAAAAACTCTCAATTAACTAGGTATCAATGGAACATGTCTCAAAATAATAAAAGCTATTTATTACAAATCTACAGATAATATTAAATGGACAAAAACTGGAAGCATTCCCTTTGAAAACTGGCACTATACAAGGATGCCCTCTGTTATCATTCCTATTCAACATAGTATTGGAAGTTCTAGCCAGAGCAATCAGGCAAGAAAAAGAAATAAAGGGTATTCAATTAGGAAAAGAGGAAGCCAAATTATCTCTATTTGCAGACGACATGATTGTATATTTAGAAAACCCCATCATCTCAGACCAAAAATCTCCTTAAGTTGATAAGCAACTTGAGCAAAGTCTCTGAATACAAAATCAATGTGTAAAAATCACAAGCATTCTTATACCCCAATAATAGTCACACACAGAGCCAAATCATGAGTGAACTCCCATTCAAAATTGCTACAAAGAGAATAAAATTCCTAGAAATACAACTAACAAGGGACATGAAGGACCTCTTCAAGGAAAACTACAAACCCCTGCTCAAGGAAATAAGAGAGGACAAAAACAGATGGAGAAACATTCCATTCTTATGGTTAGGAAGAATCATTATTGTGAAAATGGACCATACTGCCCAAAGTAATTTATAGATTCAATGCTATCCCCATCAAGCTACCATTGACCTTCTTCACAGAACTGGAATAAAACAGCTTAAACTTCATATGGAACCAAAAATGAGTCTGTATAGACAAACAAGACAATTCTAAGAAAAAAAAAATGCTGGAGGCATCACACTACCTGTCTTCAAACTATACTACAAGGCTACAGTAATCAAAATAGCATGGTACTGGTACAGAAACAGAGATATAGACAAATGGAAGTAATGCCACATATCTACAACCATCTGATCTTTGACAAACCTGACAAAAACAAGCAATGGGGAAAGGATTCCTTAATTAACAAATGGTGTTAGGAAAACTGGCTAGCCATGTGCAGAAAGCTGAAACTGGACCCATTCCTTATACCTTATACAAAAATTAACTCCAGATGGATTAAAGATTTAAAAATAAGACCCAGCACTATAAAAACCCTAGAAGAAAACCTAGGCAATACCATTCAGGACATAGGCATAGGCAAGGACTTCGTGACAAATACCAAAATCAATGGCAAAAATAGACAAATGGGATCTAATTAAACTTAAGAGCTTCTGCACAGCAAAAGAAACTATCATTAGAGTGAACCAGCAACCAACAGAATGGGAAAAAATTTTTGCAATCCACCCATCTGACAAAGGGCTAATATCCAGAACCTATAAAGAACTTAAACAAATTTACAAGAAAAAAATAACCCCATCAAAAAGTGGGCCAAGGATCTTAATAGACACTTTTCAAAAGAAGACATTTATGCAGCCAACAAACATATGAAAATATGCTCATCATTACTGGTCACTAGGGAAATGCAAATCAAAACCACATTGAAATACCAACTCACACCAGTTAGAATGGCGATTATTTAAAAATCTGGAGACAACATGATGGAGAGGAGGTGGAGAAATAGGAACACTTTTATACTGTTGGTGGGAGTGTAAATTAGTTCAACCATTGTGGAAGGCAGTGTGGCGATTCCTCAAGGATCCGGAAATAGAAATACCATTTGACCCAGCAATCCCATTACTGGGTATATACCCAACAGATTATATATCATTCTTCTATAAAGACATACGCACACATATGTTTATTGCGGCACTATTCACAATAGCAAAGACTTGGAACCAACCCAAATGCCCATCAGTGATAGACTGGATAAAGAAAATGTGGCACATAAATACAATGAAATACTATGCAGCCATAAAAAGGATGAGTTTATGTCTTTTGCAGGGACATGGATGAAGCTGGAAACCATCAATCTCAGCAAACTGACACAAGAACAAAAAACCAAACACCTCATGTTCTCATTCATAAGTGGGAGCTGAACAATGAGAACACATGGACACAGGGAGGGGAACATCACACACTGGGAGGGGCCTGTCAGGGGTGGGGGGCTAGGGAAGGAATAGCATTAGGAGAGATATGTAATGTAGATGACAGGTTGTTGGGTGCAGCAAACCACCATGGCATGTGGATACCTATGTAACAAACCTGCATGTTCTGCACATGTATCCCAGAACTTAAAGTATAATAATAACAACAAAACAAAACAAATGGTGATTGTTCCACTCATCTAAATGATCAGACTGGATATAGGTAGAGTTTATCCCATGGAGTCCTGTGTTTTCTTCCTAGGCTCTTCCAAAATATCTGGGTGCCATGGTGTCTTTGGAGCTGGGTTCCTTAAGCCGCTTTGAGGTCTTTTTGGTACTCTGAAAGTGTGTTCCACATTAAGGGTCATTGGCTCTCTGGCTGCATTCCTCCTGAAGAATCCAGGCTGGAAATGCCCTACAGCTGGAGACCAAAATTCAGAGTCTGCAGGCAGGAGAGGTTAAAATAAATAGTGACTCCAGCAAGACCCTTGGTGACGAGAAGTCTGCACGGCATCCAACACCCTGGAATGCTCAGCCACTTCAAAAGGAGAGTCATTGCCAGATCTCTGCAAAGCGGGCAAAGGCCTTCGGGCCACGTGCTTTGCAAGTGCTGCATGGGAAGCAGTGGCCCAGACTGCCCGGGACCATGAGGTCCAAGAAGCACATGTTTTACCATGGCCACTGCAGACCCTATATCGCCTGACATCCAGAGCCTGGCAAGGGGCCTCCTTCCCAGATTGTCACTAAGGTATCGCCAAACCAATTAGTGTCGTTCGTGACTCCTGGAAGAAAAATGTCCTGTTTATTTTTTAGTTCTGCTTGCTTGTCGCTGGTGTCACAGTAGGAGATCCATTATAATGACCAGGCTCTTTTCTGTTCCACCCGCTTGACCTCTGCCACAACTCCCTGTTTTGTTTGGAATTTTGAAGTCTGGATTTCTCTGGCTATCATCGGAGTTACATCACTGGACAGAAGTGTGAGCTTCAGATGCCTCATAAATGTCATCTGGTCAACTTCAGGCTTCATTTCACAGATCTGTTTCCCAGCCACTCTCATTAGAAACTGATTATGACTTTGTACTGTGTAGTTGAATTCACCAGTAAATCTGATTCTGATAATAGGGAAGTCTAAAGTGGCATCCTGCTCCATGACCTTCAATGACCTTGGAAAATAATGCATCCCCCTTCACAGCCAATCCATGGGTCTTGCTCTTTCATGCACACAGTCACATGCGTGCGAGCACGTGCAGACACCCCCCCACCAATTTTCATTCTCTTAGACCAGAGTTTCTCAACCTCAGCACTATCAGCATCTCGGACCGGATACTTCTTTGTGGTGGGGGCTGTTCTGTGCATTGTAGGATGTTTAGCAGCATCCTTGACCTCCACCCACTAGATGCCAGTGGAACAACCACCCTCTCCCCAAGTCATGACAACCAAAAATATCTCCAGATGTTGCCAGATGCCCCCTAGAGAGCCAAATCACCCTGGTTTGCAGATCACTGTTTCCTTAGACCTAAAAGAGTGACATGGAATGTGACTTCTAACATTTTTAGAGCCAAGAGATAATAGAAGTTGAGTAAGAGAGTTCCCATTTTACAATTCATTTCCTGGATTAAACAAATCAAAGAGTTTAAGTAGTTGGAAAAAAGCCCAAGTGTTCATTTGAGCGAGAAGTGCTCCTTAGGAGGAGCTGGCAGTTGCTCCTTGAAATTGCAGGGGATTGAAGACATCAGCCGGGGGGACTCTGAGACCTTTTTACTCCATCTTCCTGTCTTATGGGAGGAGGAGGTCATGATGGCGGAAGATGGCAGGGGAGGCCCCGGTATTCCCCTAATGTCCTACTTGCTCCGGCCACATCAGCTCTATCCCAGCTAGCCTCCTCCATTATGTCAGAGTAGAAATATAAAAGTGAGAGTTTTAGTTAAACTGAGTTTGTTTTTTTTTTTTTTTTCTTTGAGATGGAGTCTCACTCTGTTGCCCAGGCTGGAGTACAGTGGTGCAATCTCAGCTCACTGCAACCTCTGCTTCCTGGGTTCAAGCAATTCTCCTGCCTCAACCTCCTGAGTAGCTGGGATTACAGGTAGCTGCCACCATGCCCAGCTACTTCTTGTATTTTTAGTAGAGACAGGGTTTCATCATGTTGATCTGGCTGGTCTTGAACTCCTGACCTCGTGATCCACCCACCTCAGCCTCCCAAAGTGCTGGAATTATAGGCATGAGACACTGAGCCTCGCTAAACTGAGCATTTTTATCAGAAGCCAGAGAAATTTAAAAATATCTCCTGGCTAGGGGGAGGGGCACTGCTGTGTTGTCTCCCCAGCCCTCCCGAGACCCCTGCAAATCGTGTTTTCAGACCCCTTGCATCTTGCCATGAGATCTTGGGTCTGCTGTCTGTCTCTCTCCCAGGGCTGTGGACTTCCCAAGGACAAGGGCTGTACCTTATTCAAATGATTACTCCTTGAGCTTTGCACAAAGCCTGACCTACATTTTTATTTTAACAATCGCTGATATATACTGAATGCTTACCTGTACCAGGTATAAGCGCAAAGCATTTCATATACAGCATCACATTCAAATATTTTCCAAACTCTAAGAGGTAGGTACTAGATTATCCCCGTTTTACAGACATGGAAATTGATCTCTAGGGGGTGAAATGACTTTCCAAATTTTCCCAGCCTATAACAGAGAAAGTACCAAGTCTGGGACCAGGCTGTTCAGAGAGAGCCTCTTAATCCCTGAATACTCCCAGGCTCTTGATACATATTTGATGAACAAATGGATGAAAGAACAGAGAAATGCTCCCCCTGACAATCTTGTCAATTGGAGTGTTCACTAGACTATGGTGACTGCCAGGTGACCTTATTTTCTCATCAGAGGGAAATTTTGGGAAACTATATTCTATCTCACCTCTCCTTGCTATGTTGAACACATCCCTAGTATAACTGGAAAATTTTCCTTGGAGATTCGGTATCCTTTCCCCTTCAGGATGGAAGCAATGAGCACCCACGTAGAACTGCCCTCCTAGGGCACGGAGCCATGACCACACCAGCCTGCTCCAAGGATGGGAGTGTTCTCAGTGGTGATCTACAGAAAACTGAAGCAGGAGCCGGTGGGTGAACAACTCTAGCCAGTGCTGGGTCCATTCATTTCAGCAAATATTTATTGACAGCCACCAGCCAGCTTCTGGGCAGACACTGCTCAGATGGTCTTTGCCCTCCAGGTTCCCAGAGCCAGGAGGGAGAGTCACAAACCCAAGCAAAGCTAACAGCAGCCGAATGTGGGTAAATGCTGTCATCAAGGTTCAAACAGGTCAGTGAAACAGGAAGGAAGTAATTCATTCTGCCCAGACAGACCAGGAGTGACTTTTGAGCAGAGGCTGGACAGGAATCTGGCCTGAAGCAGTGGTGGAGGATGGAGAGGCACAAGTGGAGGTGAGGCCGGGGGTCGAACCTCTGGGGAGCAAGACCTTGGTGGTGTGGGGAGGACATCAGGGAAAGCTGATGGGTTGTGGAGGTGAGCAAAGCTGAAAGAGAGGCTGGGCCCTGCTCAGGAGAACACACATTTCTCTATCCAGTGGGCCATTCTGGCCACTTTGTTCAAAGAACACCAGATTCTGAGCATATCAGGGTCTAATTTGTAGGCCAACAGAAGCAGATCCTGAAACGAGTATTTGGGTACAAGTTGTTTATTTTGGAGGGGATCTAAGGAGCACTGATATAGTAGCAGGGCATGGAGACAGGGAAAAGAAAGATGCCAGTACCGATGTGTTACGGCCAGCGGCCACAGGGCCTCAGTCCCTCTAGCAGGGACATGTGAGAGCCATGGGAACGGACTTGCAAGGGTCAGGTGTGTGTATCATTCCCCAACTCCAAGTTCAGGGACATCTGTTGGTAACCTAAATTCATCTACAGTGAAAGTGAGAGTATTTACACCGCAGAAATTGACAAATGCTACAAATGGGGGCTTTACCTGGTCCCATCCTCTCCCAAAAGCCCATTTACCTGCACCTGCTACCTGCTGAGGGCTTCTGAGCAATGATATTGTCCTCAGAGTTGTCCTCCTGAGAGCACAGGGCACTGGAGAGCTGGTCCATTTCTCCCCCAACACCCATCCATCACTGGTGAGAGCTGCTTCTTGTGGTGTCACCTACTCAGGATTCCAGCCACCCTGAAAGAGGACAAATGTACTCCCAGCCGCACAACGTCCTCAGGGGGAAGGAAGCCTCCGTGGTTTACCATAGAAACCCATTAGCCTGGAAGGGAATGGGGATTGGTGAGGGACTATGGCATTTGCTATGGGTCTGAACTATCCATGAGTGATACTGAATAAGATGTCTACTGTCCTTGGAAAAATTGCCAGGTAAGTAGAGTGGAGCCTACACACTGTTTCCGTCGCAAGCCCGCTCATCACTTCCCACCCACACACCTGTGTGCCTCCCGGCAGCGGTCAGCCCATCGCCACAGATGCTGCAGACTGCCTGCGTGTTCTCCACTCAGGAGCTCATACATCCTAGTGATATTTTCACTCTAATAGGGATCCAGAAGGACAACACATTCTTCCCAAGATCTCTTATGGTGCTGAAATATCATTTAGGGAGTGATTATTTAAGCAAACAACCTCCATCTCACACTCCCACCTCCACATGCCCAACCACTGAAGTTCGTTCTGCTCCCTCAAAAGTAAAATTCTAAATACATAAAGCTCACGGCCTGGAAGAATACAACTTGCCTTAAATAAGTCAGGACGTACCTTCCCAATGGCAGATATGCCATTCACTGGATCCTCCAGAGAAGCAGGTCTTGTTAATAGGCTTGCCGCCTCTGTGCCCTAGTTTTGCCACTTGGGAAAGCTCCTAAGATGTGACTGTGACAATGGAAAGAGTTTGGATTTGGCTTTTATTTTCATCTCATGAACTCTGACATGCTCCATTTTCCCCTGCTTGGGGACTTGGTGCAGGCAAAAAAAGATACTCTATCTCCAGAGCACTGAGAGCTCTTTGGAAGCAGAGCCTCATGGCCTGATAAGGAAGGTCCAGCCGCAAATCTCCTACTCCTGAGCTTTGGAGGAGCCAGTGCGATCGAACCCTGAGTAAGGGGGACCCTGCTGGGGGAAGCACTGATATATGCTCATTTGCAGGGACTGAAGCAGAGAAGATGAAATAAGCTTGGAGAAAGAAAGGAAGAATGATAGACGTGACAGTGTTTTTGTCCTAGTTTGCCTGTTCCAAAGAAGTGAACAACTGTGCTTACTGACTGCCTCCCTGCGATTCCTTGTAAAATCTTCTCTTTCCAGCTTTGTCCCAAATAACTTATAAACAATGTCTCCTTTACTCGGCTCTCCAAAAACAATCCCTTTGTTTAACCACAATTTGCAAAAACAATTTCTTCATTGTAAATAAATCCCTAGACTCTACAATATGCCCTGATCCAGGAAAACACAGGAACATATTTTATAAAGCTCTGTGTATTTCCAAACAAGGGACATTGTTTCACCATAGAAATGCTATTTTTAAAAATCCTACTGACAGTAAAGCCTGGAGAGCGCTCTTCTGGTGTGAAAATAAAGGCAGCCCAGAAGCGAGATGCCCTGGGGAAGGTAAAGCGGAGAAGGGAACTCAGAATCGCTTTCTCTGTCTATTCAGACCATCACCCAAGGGTCTCAGAGCGTGACTTGCAGTGCTGGGGCCAAATCAAAAAGGGCCTGCCGAGGAGATCAGGGAGACACAGGTCAGCTGTAATAGAGCTTCCCCAGCAGGCCAGGGCTGCCATGGCAGGTAGGCAGGCTTCCTGAGTCAGGGTGAGGGGTGCTGGTCCCTGGGGCACCAACAACACTGTAGTGAAGGGCAAGGCTGCCTGTATAATCAGAGAGGGGCACACACAGCAGTGCCGCTCCTAGCTGGCAGTAGGGAATTTGGTGGATCACTGAGACCCTTACTCTACTTCGTCTCCTACCAAAGAGCTTGTTTACAGCACATCTCTGCTCACTGGGGCTTCTGAGAGTACAGGACACTGGGGGAGTATGGGGAGCTTAGGAAGCCTCTTGTCTTCCTCAGAGTACAGGGCACTGCGGGAGGTTGAGTATTCACTCCTCAGCCCCCATCTGCTGCTGATGAGAGCTGCTTCTGGCGGTGTTACCTACCCAGAAATCCAGCCAACCCTAGAATGGGGACAAGAACATTCCAGCCATAGAATGCCATCAGCAGGGGAGCCTTAGTTGCTTGCAGCAGCAAACTGTGAGCATAGGAAGCAATGAGGAGAGTTCAGGGACTACAGGGCCCTGACAGTATCTGCTTTGGTCTGAGCTGCCCATGGGCCATATCAAATAAAATGTCCCTTGCCTGTGTGTCCAGGTCTTAGCATTATTTTTTCTAAGATCTTTTCTGAGATGTGACACACACATCGCTGCCTTCTAGAGAGCCTTCAGAATATTCCCCATGCCTTTCTTAATTACTCAGAGTTCCTGAGCCCACCCAAAGGCAGTAGGGCCAAGAGGTGGATCCTGTGGCCCCAGGACCTGCTTAGTCCCTCAAATAATATCTGCTGAAGACACCCAGCCCTCTGAGGCTGAGCAAAACTCCCATGGCCTCCCTGAATGGGGGAAGAGTTGGAAACTATGTGCCATTTATTCATTTTTTAAGGCTTGTTTTATGTTAATGGCTGATCTATGTAATCAGGTAGGCCAGTAGGTACAGACACAGGGGGAGCTTTTATTTCTTGGTCTCTTCCTTCTTAGACAAAGCCTTGATAATCTCCTTCTTGGCCCGTAGGCCTCTTCACGGCGCTTGTGTGCTTCCTTCATCTTAGACCTGCAGGCCTCAGCCTGGTCAGCCAGGAGCTTCTTGTGGGCCTTGTCTGCCTTCAGCTTGTAGATGTGTTCCATGAGAATCCTCTCATTTTTGAACACATTCCCCTTACCTTCAGGTACAGGCTGTGACACATGTGGCAATCGATCTTCTGAGCAGCTGGCACAGAATCCTCATTCACCTCATCCATGCAACCTTCTCTGGCATTCGGGCATTGGCTGTACCCTTTCACTTACTTATGCCCATGTGCCTGCCCTGCCAGTGGGCCAAGGTGTTTTTCTGGTATCAAGCCGGGAATGGACAGTTGCAGAATTGCGGATGATCAGCCCATCTTTGGTCGGCTTCTGGATCTGCTGACAGGAGTTGGCATTGGTGATTTCATTGGTCTCATTGGGGTCCGACCAGATCTCCTTGCAACAGCAGAGGACACTAAAGGTGAGCCTATTCTGAAGCCTGAGGATACTCATGGCTGTGGCTGCTGCAGAAGCAAAAGATAAGAGCCAGGATGAAAGCAAGGGACAAGATGCCTGGGTGGGGGGAACCTTGGATATTGGGACACTACTCTTCCCATGGGAAGGGGCCACAAAAACAAGGACTCTTCCTCAGAGATGTGCCCAACACTTGAGATGGACAGCCCAGCGATGCCCCAGAATGTTCTGTTGCCCCCACACTCAGTGGCCCCAGAGCACTGCCTTCATCTGTAGTTTCCAAGTCAGTCTCTTCCCTGACACCACCTGCCATTTCGTTGATCTACCCTTCCCATCCCCTCCAACCTGGCACTTCTGTTCTGCTCACACTGTGACTATGAACAGCAACAGCCAAGGGAAGAGATAGCCCTGATGATGAACTCAGCTTGCTTTAGTTTTACACAAGGTTTTCAGTCAAAAAGCCAAACGTTTGGGTCACACACACTTTTGCTATGAATCAGTAAAGTATCCAGGGATTGTGGATGTTTGTGTGAGGGGTTGGAGAGCTGGCCCTTCTGTGCCTATCCAGCCTGTTTGCTGCAGGGAGCGTCCCTGACTTCTCTTTGGGCTTCCACCCCTTCCTCTCTCTCTGGCTGTAGCTTAAGGAGTAGAACTCCTGACCCAGGCAAAGCCATCCAGCACCTTCCTTTCCCTGTCTTAGGTGCCCTTAGTGATGGTGGTGGGGATAGATCAAGGCTGGTCCAACCAAAATGAATCTCAGTAATTTTACTGGGTATTCCAGGACAAAGACACTTACTCTTTTTTGCTGGACTTGGGGCTGTCAGCATATAGAGATGGAGAATGGAGCCCTTTAAAGAAAGTGAGGCCAAGGGATGAGCCCTGTGACATCATCTGAACCCTGTGACATCATCTGAACCCTGAACCAAGCCCAGATTAAGCCAGAGGTAACCTCTGGACTTCCACCTTAAAAATAAGCATAAATTATCTTTTGGCTTAAGATACCTAAGATACTTTGGTTTTTCTATCACTCATACTTTCAAAAGGAGTCCCAATCAGTGGACCTTGCAGTAAGCATTGCCCTGGCTTTCTGGAGGATTTACCAGGCTGTCTTCTGAGATGACAGATGCTTCTCAGTGATCAGCTTTGATGGTGGCAGGTGGAGACATCTGTGCAGTGGCTGGGTGTAGTGAACCCTGCCTCTGCCCAGCTTCCTAGACCTTTGCTCTCACCCTATGATCAAGTCAAAAGCCTGACAGGGAGAGAGGGGGCATGCTTGATTCCTCTGTTCCTTTGGTCCCTGAGTCCAGTCAATCATCACATCTGATTAATTCCTCCCCCAGACAGCTCTCAACTGCATATGCTACTTTCTCTTCTCTGACACCACCCTCATTGAAGCTCCTACCACCTTTTACGAGGACTCCTAAAATAGACTCCTAACTAGTCTCTCCATTCTACGCTTGCCCCCCATCCTTTCTCCACCTAACATCTAAAGTGGAATTGTAAAATAGAAATCAAATTGTCATGTCTGTCCCTTCCCTGTTTCGATCACTTAAATGGTTTGTGTGTTTGTCTCATATCCAATGCTCTGGCCATACCAGCCGCCACCTTTTTGTCTCTGGAATGTGCCAAGCTGTTTGGTATGTGCCAAGACTGGATTCATTTCCTATATTACACTTCTCTAGGCTGAAAGCCCACATGGGTCTCCCTGGGCTAAAGTCTCTGTGTCTGCTGGGATGCATTCCTTTCTGGAGGCTGTGGGAGAGAATGTGTTTCCTTGCCTTTCAAACATCTAGAAGCTGCTTGCCTTCCAGTGTATAGCCCATCTTCAAATGCAGCATCTTTCTGACTCTTCAGTTGGCACATCCTTCTCTGGCTGCAGCTGGGAAAGCTTCTCTCCCTTTAATGTTTCATGTGATTAGATTGGGGGCCTCTGATAATCCAGGCTATGAACCCATCTCAAGGACCATAACCTTAATCTGCAAAGTTCCTTTTGTTATGTTAGGTAAGGTATTCACAGGCTCCAGGGATTCAGGTGTGAACACCTGTGTGGTTGGGGGGGGAACATTTTTCTGCAGACACAGGCCCTTTGCACATGTTGTTTGATTTACCTCAAGTGCTCATCACCCAATTCTCAACAGCCCAACTCCTTTAGGCCAAACTTTGCATCCTCAGAGAGACCTCAGTAAAAATCCACTTTAAATTAGACCCTCTGGTTACTCACTATGGCTTCTGTTTCTTTCCCTCATAGCGCTTTCAGCAGTCTATAATTAGATATATTTGTACAATTATTACTTGATCGTTTTTCCCATTGGAGTGAAAACTCTGCAAGAACAGGAACTGAACTGATTGTGCTATTTGCCTATGACATTATCAGTCATGTGGTGGCTGCTCCATGAATGAATGATTGGAGTGAAATTGGCTCCAAACTTTAAGCTCAGCCCTGTCTCCATCAGGACAAATCCTTACCTGCTCAAGAGAGATTTAAGGAGCTCCAATCTGGATTTCTGGGACCCAGTACCTAGCCTCCCTTGCTGCAACTCCATCTCTGCTGTGGGCCCCCATCATGATCCTGAGTACCCACTCTGATGCTCTGAGCCCAAGGCCCTGTATTCATCATCTGCCCTCTTTTTTCTTGTCTAAGAATCCCTGGATTCAGGTTTACTATTCTCCATTGTTTTTGCTTTGTTTTTGAGATGTAGTCTTGCTTTGTTGCCAGGCTGGAGTACAGTGGCCACTCTCTGCAACCTCTGCCTCCAGGGTTCAAGAGATTCTCTTGCCTCAGCCTCCTGAGTATCTGGAACTACAGGCGCATGCCACCACACCCAGCTAATTTTTTGTATTTTTAGTAGAGACAGGGTTTCATCATGTTGGCCAGGATGGTCTTAATCTTTTGACCTCATGATCTGCCCACCTCAGTCTCCCAAAGTGCTGGGATTACAGGCGTGAGCTATTGCACTCAGCCATCTACCACTCTTGCACCCCTGCTGGGGAGGGAGTACCTTTCCTTTGCAGTATTTCTTGAGGTTAATTACACATTAGCATCTGCCTCCCTTAGTAAGCATTACACACCAGAAGGAGAGGGTTTATTTTTCTCCTGTTCACTGCAGGACCCCAGCCAGTGTCTGCTCCCCTGCCCCAGACACCCAACACCTGCGGGTGAATGAATGGATGCCTGCACTCTTGTGTTCTTTCTAGACCTTCCAGGATTGCCCATGCGTCACCACCATCCTCCATGTGGGAGCACCCTGGTGCCAACTGCTCTTCCAAGGCCATGCCTACTCTTCTTGTTTCCCATACTGCCCTTGCACCTCTATGCCATGCTGCAGGATTTGATCTTTACTGCCAGTTCTAGGATTAATGACAATCAGAACTAGGCACCACTTCAGAGAGAATATAGGATTTAGCCAAACAGTATTTACTGAGCACCTACTCCACACAAAAATGAGAGTTGCACAAAAGTGAGCAGCCACAGAACTACCCTCAAGAATCTCACAAAATGGCAAAGGAACAAATACTTCTCCTGGAATAATAAGCATCCCAATTCCACTGCTACAGCTATGAGAGTGGGATGCAGTAGGAGGAAACGAAAGGGGCTTCTCTGATTGTCGCTGCCATCAGACCATCCAACTAGCAGAAAAACTAATCTATAGGCTGCCCTAACCCTGGCTTAGGAGGAGGGGAGGTAGTGCAGCCTCATGGAAAAGGTTTGGGTGAAAGCAAGAAGGGTTAGTAAGATTTTACTTCTTACTTAAATGTAATTAATAGCGGATGCCAGCCAGACAGAAGCTCAGACTCAAATGTTGAAAAGACTTTGGAAATTGTAAGATCTTCTCCACATAAGCACACATCTCTCAGGTGAGGATGTACCTGTCTAACGTCCTACAGAAGGCCTGCAGGAGGAATGAAGGTGTCATCCACAGTGAGTCTGGAGCAGGGACAGAACTGGCCAACTAGGAGGGAGGGCTCAGTCCTCCCAGGGCTGCGTCTCTCAGAGTCTCTTTCTCAGATGCCAAAGTGCTCAGTTGGGAAAACTGAAAAACAGTAGTAAAAAGATTTTCAAGTTGGAAATATGCAGCCGTGGAACTAATTGATAGGAAGAGGCCAGGTTGGAAAGTTCCATCATTTACCGCTGAGATGGGGAGAGATCCTGCGGCAAGTGAAGGACTGGCAGGGAGGTGACATCTCAACCACCCATCAGTCTTGCTTAATCACAGAATCCCATCTGAGAACTGAGGGTAAGATGTTTGTGGATCGCGAGACATACTTGCAAGTTGACTTTAGTTCTTTTCTCCAAGTTTTGGTTATGGCTGACACAGAGAGTTTTACTAATGCACAGTGATCTGCCAAACTATTTTGGCTATGTTTTGCTGGAAGCTGGAGAGAAGACAAAGAACTCTATAAAAAATAACAAGCAAGCAGAATGCCCTCCCTGTCTCCCTGAGGTGACACCAGCTATTTTCCCATGAAAATAAAGAGAGCAAGGAATACTTAAAAGAAGGGGTGGAGGTAGGGGAGAGAATCAGAAAAACCAATCTGTAAAAACAGGAGGGTTTTTGATGACTTTTAAATAGCAAAAGAACAATTATATGATTTTGCAGTGGTTCAGAATTTTTTAAAATTGAGAGAACTTGAAAGAGAATTGATGCTGTCGTTGTTTTTGTTTTCTACCCGGCATCTTGAAATGTTATATGAGCAAAAAAATCAGTATTAAGAACTGTCACTCTGTTCTCTGATGTGAAGGGGAGCTCCGTGGGGCTTCTGTGGTAATCCGGGTAAGCAAAGAGTGGATTAAGGCAGTAATTTTCAGTAGCTAAAAAAAGGACTACAAAGGCACAAGTGCTACCAATTATATCTCAACACAAACCAGTACCTCCTTAAGCCTCAACACAGAGAAGGCAAACAATTTCATTGTCAACCAGGGTGTTCTCGTAGAAAGCCTTGGAACATGCTGGGCGCATTAAAGGAGAGATATCTCGCATGTGCAGTTACTCAACACATCTTTAAAACTGTAAACACTTGTTCACATGTGGGGAAGTTTACAGCCATGCAGGGTTGGGAAACCCACCTGGCAGGCGGGTTCCCTTCGCTTCTCTCCAGTTGAGTAACCATCCTCGCCGCCCACTGCTCCTCTGAGAGCCAAACACCGTCAGCAGAGAAATCATTAAGGAGTGGGGGCGGGAGTTCATACCAAGCTATTTTTATCCAGAGGACTCCCTTTTCTCCTGTCTGTGTTGATCTCCTCCATAAACCTTGCTTCCATCTTTCTCCTCGCCACCTGCTGCATCTGGGAGTGTACCGGCACAGAAATGCCATCTGGCTTTTGGCTAGCAGCTTTCTCCAGCTTTGATGGGTGAGTGGCACGGAGGATGCAGATATTTCCAAATAAATCAAGTAGAGGAAGATCGCCCAGGGTTGGTTTTTGAAACAGTGGACTGTGTGACCTCAAAGAGAATACCCGCCATGCTCAGAAAAATAATCTCTCCAAACGAGTTCAACAAAAGAATGTAGAGAGCCCAAAAACCCCTGCCTATAAATATGGGAATCAAATGGAAAGAAAGCAAGATTTATTCTCCCCCCACTGGCCTGGCTCAATGAGAACTGCACTCATATATATATATATATATATATATATATATATATATATATATATATAATGTATGAATCACATGTCATATGTGAAAAAGACCCATGAGATCATGCTGCTCAACTTGCTGCCAAGAGGGCACGGCTGTTTCTCCTTTCCCAGGGCTGATGTTATGTGTCTCTAGCAAGGAACTGATTGTTTTTGCTTTCCTGGTTTAATTTGCCATTGTGAGGTCACTGGGGAGACAGCAAAGCCAATTCCCTGGCTTCTCAGGTCCACACATATCCTGGGCTCTGGAGAGACATTCAAAGGAGAAGTGCTCTAAATTCAAAGGGAAATACGCCCAGCCATGGAAAATGGCAATAAATCCTTGAGAAATTAAAATTTTACTTGAAGTGGAAATTTTATCATCACCAAATTCTGCCAAATTTTGGATTTGGGGATTGGTAAAGAGGTTTCCAAAATGAAATGATGTCTAAAGGTTGTTTGTTTTAAAGGACGTAATATATAGTAAAAATGAAATAATCATCCCACCCAAATAAGAGTTTTTCCTTTCCCAACAGACCTTTTCCAGGCTCAGTAATTTCACTGTTAATGGCAGAGAAAAAGTAATCAGCTAGTTAATGGGTAGGTACCACTAGCACTGAAGTCATTTAATTAGCACCAGTAAATGAGAGCTGCCCAGGTGCTCAGACATAATTAGCTGTGCCCCAAACATCTCCCACAATGGCCAGCAATTAGAGTCAAGGACAGGGAGCTAAGTGCTGTTGGAGAAGAATCCTCCCAAGCTGAGGACATGACCAGGCCTGTGGTTCAATCTTTCAACAGGCTGAGCAATGCCACAGTTCCCAAATCTTCAAAAGGCCTCACGCTTGAAGAGGAAGCAAAGAAATGAGTTATGGGTTCTGAAGCCATGTTGTCTAGGTTCAAATCCTGGCTACATGCTTTGGTAAGTTATTAAGATCTATTTTTCTCAGTTTTTTCACCTGCAGAATGGGGAAAACAATAAAATCTACCTGCGGTTAAAGAGTTAATATGTATAATGTGCTTAAAAGGCTAAAGAGTTAATACGTGTAATGAGCTTAGAAGACTGACTGGCACATGGTAAGCTTTCTCTAAGCGTTGGTTAGAATAAGAATAACTTCATTACTTTTGATTATTTTTGTTATAATTATATATATATATATATATATATATATATATATATATATCGTACTTTATTTTTACACCATCAATCAATTATGATTGCTTACAATCACCCAGCCATAAATGGTAGAACCAGCAGAGTAACAGCAGAAATAGTAATAATAATGACAATAAGAATGGCTTCTACTTAGTATCTAGCATGTGCCAGATTTTGATCCAGATGCTCTACATCAGGAATACAATTCACAAACCAAATCCAGCCTCCTACCTATATTGTAAATAAAGTTTTATTGGAACACCACCATGTCCATTTATTTACATATTGTCTATGGCTACTTTTGGCAACAATAGAATTGAGTAGTTGTGACAGAAACCAGACAGACTGCAAGGCCTATCTGGACTTTCATAGAAAATATTTGCCAACCCCCACTCCACATAGCCTAAATTAATTCTTGCAATAACTTCTGAGGTTTTATTTGTTTCCTGTATTCAGATAAGAAGACTAGTACTCAAAGAAGGTCAAGGATATGCAGAAAATCTCTCTGATTGGAGCTAGGAACCATTTGACTCCAACACCCACTCCTTCCAGTCATGTTCCTCTGGCTCCAGGAGCCCAAGGTGCATTCCCTGTGCTGTGCCCATCACTGTCCACAGCAGTGGGAGATGATCTGGGTACAGCCAGGTGGGTGCCACTGCTGAAGGTGCTCTGCTCTCTTTTCATGGAGGGAATGACCATCTGCAAGGCCAAGTCCTTCTTACAGTGACACACTGAGTCAAACACTTTTCCCCTTACACACACGATGGTTTCTTCATAATCCCTGCTGTGGCTGCCTTGTGTGAGGCAGGATGTTGGTAGATGCAGGTGCCCTGTGGGCCTGTCTCTTGGCTTATCTGCGGCAGTTTCAGAGCTATGACAAGCAATGGGCATTGAGTTACTCCTCAGAGACTGGTTGGTAATACTGGTTTACCAAATGATGGGGCAATTACCCAGAGATCTGTAAAATTTCAAGCGTGTTCAGAAAGTCGAGGTTATTGCTACCACATGTGGTGGATGCTAAGAAATAGTCTCCTTGTTGGAAAAGTGACCCAGATTTCAAAGTCTTTGAAGATAAAAGAACTGTCTTAACTTACCATAGATGGTTGTCCATTTAAGGGTTACCCAGCAGTCACAGGTTACAAGTACAGTGGGAAGGGCCTCAAATGCTGGGTCTGGACATAGAAACATTGTCTTTTGAGAGCTGTGTGGATAGGGACAAGCCACTTTCTTTCTTTTCAACAATTAATGATCCAGATGATTCTTAAATCTCCATGCTCTAAAGTTGCGTTCCATTCCCTGCAAAAGGGCCATTCTAGACAGTGTGACAATTTAGTGTGTGGCCTTTGAAGTTATACCATCCAAGCTCACATCCTTGCTCTCCTGTGTGATCTTGGCTGGGGTAATTAACTGGTCTGTGCCTCTTTCTCTTCACTTGTAAAAACAATGAGAATTGTGGTACCCACTTCTGTTAATTTAATCCTACTTTGAGTAAAGAGACAACCCAGATAACATAACATTTTCCCATTTGGGATAATCTCTGAGAAATCATTTTACAAGGAAGTCAACTCCAAGCCCATCTAGTCAGAGTCAAGTTCACAAAGCCCCTGGCCCTGATGCAGAATCTTTCTGCACCTTCTGGTTTTAACCCATATAATTTGAATTGAGAAGTTCTCCTTGCTGAAAATTCTGGGACTCCTGGAAGAAAGAGATGAAAGGTTTGCATAGGCTTTGTATATTTCTCACATCTGACTTTTTTTCTGCTATCCAAGCTCTATGACCTGCCAGTTGGTGTCTAGAAGCTTCTGGCCAGTCCTAATTAGAGGAGATGATCTTGGAGTCTTCAAAGGCAGAAGTTCTCAAATGCACAAAGTGTAGGCCCTGTGAGGTCAAGTGTGCTCTTTCCACTGCCTGGAACAACTCCTCCTCTCCTGTCTTTCCATTTCATTCCTTCAACAGATGCTAACCGAGCACCTGCTACATTCCATGGTCTGCTTTAGTAAGCAGGGCAAGCTCTCTTTCACATGAAGCTCACATTCTATAAGATGTGTAAAGATGGTACATGAAAAAAACACAAAAGATACTCTATGTATCAATAAGTGATGCAAAGAAAAATTAAGCACTGAGAACAGAGAGAGTGAGAAAGTTATCTTTATATTTAAGGAACTTGGGGAAGGCCTCTTTGCTCAGCAGAGATCAGAAGAAACCCAAAGGAAGTGAGAATGTGAGCCCAAAGGCAGAGAGAGTATGTTTTTTCCAATGGCTGGTAATGATTGGTAACAATACCTGGACACCCAGGTATTTCCATACAACCACTGAAAACTAGGCAGAGGTTCCCAAATCTCAATTCTTGACATCTATTGAAAGCCTCTCAACATCACATGAAAGCCACCCAAAGTCTAGGGCTTGTACCCTTTGAAGCCATGGCCTGAGCTGTACCTTGACCCCTTTTAGCCGTGGCTAGAGGGGCAAGGGACACAGGTCACCAAGTCCCTAGGTTGCAGAGAGCAGGGGGGCCCTGGGCCTGGCCCATGAAACTATTTCTTTCTCCTGGGCCTCTTGACCTATAATGGGAGGTGCTGGCACAAACATTTCTGACATGCCCTGGAGACATTTTTCCCACTGTCTTGGAAATTAACTTTTGGCTCCTCATTACTAATGCAAATTTCTGCAGCTAGCTTGAGTTTCTCCCCCACGAAAATGAGTTTTTCTTTTCTATTGCATTGTCAGGCTGAAAATTTTCCAAACTTTTATGCTCTGCTTCCCTTTTAAACATAAGTTCCAATTCCAAACCATATATTTGTGAGTACATAAAACGGAATGCTTTTGACAGCACCCAAGTCATCTCTTGAATGCTTTGCTGCTTAGAAATTTCATCCCCTAGATGCTGTAAATCATCTCTCTCAAGCTCAAAGTTCCACAAATCTCCAGAGCAGGGGCAAAATGCCACTAGTCTCTTTGCTAAAGCGTAACAAGAATCACCTTTGCTCCAGTTCCCAACAAGTTCCCCATCTCCATCTGAGACCAACTCAACCTGGACTTCATTGTCCATATTACTATCAGCATTTTGGCCAAAGCCATTCAACAAGTCTCTAGGAAGTTCCAAACTTTCCCACGTCTTCTTTTCTTCTGAGTCCTCCAAGTTCTAACCTCTGCCTGTTACCCAGTTCCAAAGTCGCTTTCAGATTTTTGGGTATCTTTACAGCACCCCTCTACTGGTATCAATTTACTGTATTCATCTGGTCTCATGATGCTAATAAAGACATACCTGAGACTGGGTAATTTAAAAGGGAAGAAGTTTAATGAACTCATAGTTCCACATGGCTGGAGAGGCCTCACGATCATGGCAGAAGGCAAAAGAGGAGTAAAGGCACAACTTACATGATGGCAGGCAAGAGGGCTTGTGCAGGGTAACTCCCATTTATAAAACCATCAGATCTCTTGAGACCTATTCACTACCATGAGAACAGTATGGGGGAAACCACCCCCAAGATTCAGTTATCTCCACCTGGTTCCTCATGTAACACACGGGGATTATTACAATTCAAGGTGAGATTTCAGTGGGGACACAGAGCCAAACCATATCAGGTACATTGTCTCTTCATTTTCATTGGTTTCAAAGAACTTCTTGGTTTCTGCCTTAACTTCATTATTTACCCAGGATCCATTCAGGAACAGGTTGTTCAATTTTCATGTAGTTGTGTTCAATTTTCATGTAGTTTTGTTTTTTTTTTACATGCCAGCAGTACATATTTATTATTCATGAATGGTTGAAAGACTTACAAGGCTTGTTATTATGAGTGGTTTTGAGTGAGCTTCTTAATCTCAAGTTCTAATTTGATTGTGCTTTGGTCTGAAAGACTGTTATGATTTCAGGTATTTTGTATTTGCTGAGGAGTGTTTTACTTCCAATTATGTGACTGATTTAGAGAAAGTGTCATGTGGCACTGAATAGAATGTATATTCTGTTGTTTTTGGGGTGGAGAGTTCTGTAGTTATCTATCAGGTCCATTTGATCCACAGCTGAGTTCAAGTCCTGAATATCCTTTTTAATTTTCTGTCTTGATGATCTAATACTAACAGTGGGGCATTGAAGACTCCCACTATTATTGCACAGGAGTCTAAGTCTCTTTGCAGGTTTCTAAGAACTTGTTTTATGAATCTGGGTGGTCCTGTATTGGGTGCATATATATTTAGAATAGTTAGCTCTTCTTGTTGAATTGGTCCCTTTACCATTATGTAATGCCCTTATCTTTTTAAAATTTTTGTTGGTTTAAAGTCTGTTGTGTCAGAAATGAGGATTGCAATCCCTGCTTTTTCTGCTTTCCATTTGCTTAGTAAATTTCCCTACATCCCTTTATTTTGAGTCTATGCTTGCCTTTGCACATGAGATGGGTCTCTTGAATACAGCACACTCATAGGTCTTGACTCACCCAGCTTGCCATTCTGTGTCTTTTAATTAGGGCATTAAGTCCATTTACATTTAAGGCTAATATTGTCATGTGTTAATTTGATCCTGTCATCATGATGCTAGCTGTTTATTTTTCAGATTTGTTGAGGTAGTTGCTTCAAGGTGTCATTGGTCTTTGTACTTCAGTGTGTTTTTTCAATGGTTGATAACAGCTTCTCCTTTCCACATTTAGTGCTTCCTTCAGGAGCTCTTGCAAGTCAGGGCTGATGATGACTAATTCCTTCAGTATTTACTTGTCTGAAAAGGATTTTATTTCTCCTTCACTTACAAAGCTTAGTATGGCCACATGAAATTCTGGGTTGGAAATTCTTTTCTTTAAGAATATTGAATATTGGTCCCCAATCTCTTGTAGGGTTTCTGCTGAGAGGTCTACTGTTATTCGGTTGGGCTTCTCTTTGTAGGTGACCTGGTCTTCCTCTCTGGCTGCACTTACATTTTTTCCTTCATTTTGAACTTGGAGTATCTGATGATTATGTGTCTTGGGGTTGATCTTCTCATGGAATACCTTATTTGGATCCTCTCGATTTCCTGCATTTGAATGTTGGCCTGTCTTGTTAGGTTGGGGAAGTTCTTCAGGATGATGTCCAACTTGGTTGGAAAACATACTTCTGGTTCCATGATCCCCATCCATTTCAGGTACCCCAATCCATTGTAGGTTCAGTCTTTTTACATAATTCCATAATTCTTGGAGCTTTTGTTTGTTCCTTTTCATTCTTTTTTCTCTCATCTTGTCTGCCTATCTTGTTTCAGCAAGATAGTCTTCAAGCTCTGAAATTCTTTCCTCTGCTTGGTCTATTCAGTTATTGATACTTGTGGTTGCATTATGAAGTTTTCATGTTGTATTTTTCAGCTCCCTCAGGTCATTTATGTTCCTCTCTAAACTTGTTATTCTGGTTAACAGCTCCTGTAATGTTTCATCATGGTTCTTAGCTTCTTTGCATTGGGTTAGAACATGTTCACTTAGCTCAGCCAAGTTTGTTACTACCCACCTTCTGAAGCCTTCTTCTGTCAATTCATCCATTTTAGCCTCTGCCCACTTCTATGCCCTTGCTGGAGAGGTGTTGCAATCATTTGGAGGGGAAGGTGTACTCTGGCTTTTTGAGTTTTCAGCTTTTTTTTACTCATTATTTCTCATCTTTGTGAGTTTATCTAGCTTTGATCTTTGAGGCTGACCTTTGGATGGGGTTTTTTGGGGGGACTTTTTTGTTGATATTGTTGTTGGTGTGCTTTTAGTTTATTTTTCTTTTAACAGTCAGACTCCTCTTTCACAAGGCTGCTGCTGTTTGCTGGGGGCCCACTCCAGACCCTATTCACCTGGGTCCCTCCCACACTTGGAAGTGTTACCAGTGGAGGCTGCAGAACAGCAAAGATTGCTGCCTGCTCCTTCCTCTGGAATCTCTGTCCCAAAGGGTCACCAACCTGATGCCAGCAGGAATGGCCCCGTATAAGGTATCTGGTGACACCTATTGGGTGTGTCTCGCCTAGACAGGAGGCACAGGATCTGAGACTTACCTAATGAAGCACTCTAGCTGCCCTTTGGCAGAGGGGGAGCACTGCACTGTGGGGAATCCCACTTACACAGACTGTCCTGATTCCTCAGAGTCAGCAGAAGGAAAGACTAAGTGTGCTGATATGCAGAGACCACACCCACCTCTCTCCCCGAGGGGCTCAGTTCCAGGGAGATCAGAGTTCTGTCCCTAAACCCCTGGCTGGAATTGGTACAATTCCTGTAGGGAGGCCCTGCCCAGTGAGGAGGATGGGTCAGGGTCTGGCCTAAAAGGCAGTCTGGCCACAATCCGCCACAACTGCTGTTTTGTGCTGTGGGGAATTCCTCCTTGGTCAAAACAATCTAGTCTCCCTAGCAGAATAAAAATGGAAGACTGAAGCTGCAGTGGAGGCTGCTGCCCCTCCTCCCCTCACCATTCTTATTGTTGTCATTTAAAAGGACCCTCCAGTGGTTATGCTGAAAATAGGCTGCTAGGGTGCAAGGGTAGACACCCAGAGACATTTAGGAGGCTATTGCAAAGCTCCAGACCAATGGGAACGGAAGTCTGGACTAGGGGAGTACCAGGGATTGCAGGAGATGTGGCTGCATTCTGTTATTAAAGTTTATTCAGCCAAATCAGCTGACAGGTTGGGTATAGAATGGGAGAGATATGATGACTCTAAACACTTTGGTCTGAACAAGGAGATGAAAGTAGTGCACTCCGCTGTGGTGGGAAGACTGCAGAAAGAGCAGGACTTAGGGCAACCAAGTGCACTATTTTGGACCTGTTCACTGTGAAATGCCTCTTAGCCATTCAAGAAGAGCCACAGAAGCAGTCATTTCATTTGTTCTTTCTTTCCTTGCTCCCTGGATGAGGACAGTTGCCCTGCTTTAGGCACCTTAACACCCTGAATTTCTTCTTTCTTAGCAGTCATCAGTTTTTTTGTGGTGCATTTCTTGCTGAAGTATAAGCTCTAGAGTGAAGAAACCATGCCTTATTTGCCCTTTATTCCCAGAGCACATAGTAAGTGCTCAATAAACATTTCCTAAAATAAATGAATGACTAAATGTAAAAGTGCCACGTCTCTTAACAGAGCAGCTTCCACCACTCCATACCCTCGTGTCACCAAGAATGGCTATGTTCAGTCAATGGGCTGGACTGCCAACCAACAGAGGATCAAGACCAGAGGCAGGGGGAGAAACCTGGCGACAGCAGGGAGGCTACCAGAGTTTTGGATGAAATCCTTCTTTTAGGACACTTCACCTCCTAGACCTCAAATAGTAATGTTTCACTCACTCCTACTTCCCGTAAGAACCACAGTTCTAGCATCTTACAATGGAGCCACTACCATTCCTGTTGAACATTCCCCCCAGTCTGAAAGATACACTCAGTAACCACTAATAAAGCACAGGTGTTTGCATGTTACACAAATCCTGCAGTTTTTACTAATAAATGTATTTAGAAAGGTAGGGTAAAATTGCCTATGATGATTTAAAATCTTGTGTCCAGATTTGCCCAATACTGTCTTGAGATTAGCATCCCAGGAATTCCTTCATTCCCAGGCAAGCCAGGATGATCAGCAAACCTAGGCGCCAATGTGACCATTGAAGGATGCATGCTCTTTTCCAGAAGCTGGCCTGCAGCACTGTTGAAAATAGGCCTCAGATAATTTTCCATTCTCAGCGTGGCAAAGACTCTCTGGTCACACCCTTACCATTGCACACTGGAGAACAGAATCTTAGAAAGGCATGTGATTCTTCCACATTCACCCAGTCAAGTTTTCCCATGTCAGCCATTTCTTGCTGGGAACATCCACAACCAAAGTAAAGTAAAAAGCAATGTATGTATTACTATATCCTTCCATCTCTTCGGGAATTCTTGCACATTCCCTTATCCCTGACTGGCTCCTGGCTATTTCTAGGAGTGAATAGAGCACGGCAGAAGGTAGGAACTGCACAGTGAGATAATAACAAGGCATCCTGTGATCTTCATCCCATGCCTTATTGAATAAACTGTGAAGCCATGAGTATGAGCAGATGATTCTGGAATAATAGGACATAAGCAAATGACTCAAATTTCAGGGGCTTTGGTTTTTCTCCAACTAGGAACTAAACTTAGCTGCTTGCCAAATTGCATACTGAGATATTTAAGAAGGCAGGGGGAATTTAACAATTAAAGCTACTTCCATCTCATTTTTTTTAAAGTAGGGATAAAGGGCTATAGGCCCGAGTTCCAGGCTCCTGGCCTATCTGCCTATCACCTTACCGTTAACTTGGCGATTACAATGCAGACGGGAGCGCCTGGATGCAGCCACATGAAAAGCACCTTGGCGGTTATCTCACAGTTGGCCGCTTGCAGAACAAGAAGAGCCTTTCATGCAGCGGTGCAGGGCGCAGGGACGCTCAGGGCACCCCAGTGTTCCAAAGCAAGGCTTCATATCACAGCCACTCAGGTGGAAAGAAGGATCTGCCCTGCGCTCCTCTGCTCGCGTCTAGGGTCACAGATGAATAGAGCCTGATTGAGGAGCAGAGCTAGCATCACAAGGAGCTCGCTGATGTGCGGAGGAGGGCGTTTTGTTCAGAGATAAGGTTGGAGTCGGGGAGGCTATGGGGTTCCCAGGGCGGTTAGTTGATATCATCGGAGACAACACAGCATTGCTGAGAATGGCCAGCTCCTTCCTGGACATGATGAGGCCGAGAGAACAATGTGGCTTGTGTAGGTGCTGATGGGAACTGTGCCTCCAACTGCTTCCAGGAGGCTTAACTTCTAAAAATAAATGATTGACTTTAAATTCCACCCCACGCACTTGTTTCCTGGCCTCAAATAATTTTCTATTCCAGACAACCTCGAAAATACAAACCATCATTTGTTAAGTGCCTCTGCCAGACAGGGGTAAGGACAGCAAGCACAATGGTTAAGAACACAGGCTCTAGAAGCAGGCTCCAAATCCTGCACAGAGTAGGTGCTCAATGAACAATAACCACTGTGGTCATTACGGACAAACCGCGACAGTGACGGCCAATGGATGCAAATGCCCATCTAAAAAAAAACCACGCATGAGCACAGGGTATCTTTCCATTTCTGTATACCCTCTGCGGTTTCTTTCTTGAATGTGTTGCAGTTTTCAGGGTACAAACTTTCACCCCCTTGTTAAATTTATTCCTAAGTATTTTATTTTTTGATGCTTGCCAGAGTTTAGATGTTTGCCTCCCAAAACCTCATGTTGAAATTTGATCCCTAATGTTGGAAGCAGGACCTAATGGGAGGTGCTTGGCTCAAGGGGGTAGATGCCTCATGACTAGATTAATCTCTCTGGAGGGTGAGTTCTCACTCTGTTAGTTCCCACAAGACCTTATTGTTAAAAAGAGCCTGGGATGGGAGGTTGAGGCGGGCCGATCACAAGGTCAAGAGATGGAGACCATCCTGGCCAACATGGTGAAACCCTGTCTCTACTAAAAATACAAAAAAATTAGCTGGGCATGGTGGCGCACGCCTGTAGTCCCAGCTACTCAGGAGGCTGAGGCAGGAGAATTGCTTGAACCTGGGAGGCAGAGGTGGCAATGAGCCGAGGTCGCACCAACTGCTCTCCAGCCTGGTGCCTGGTGACGGAGTGAGATTCTGTCTCAAAAAAAAAAAAAAAAAAAAAAGAAGAGCCTGGGACTTCTCCTCTCTCCTTTCTCTTGCTTCTTCTCTTGTTCTGTGATCTCAGCACATATCAGCTGCCCTTCACCTTCTGCCATGAGTAGAAGAAGCCTGAGGCCCTCACCAGCAGCAGATGCCTATGCCATGAATATTGTACAGCCTGCAGACTTGTAAGCCAAGCCAAAAATTTTTAAATAAATTACACAGCTTCCAATACTCTTTCATAGCAACGCTAAACGGACTAAAACAATGTTGTCATAAGTGGGATTGTTTTCTTGATTTTTTTTTTCAGATAGTTTGTTGTTAGTGTATAGAAATGCTACTGGTTTTTGCATGTTGATTATATATCCTGCAACTTTCCTGGATTTGCTTATTGCTTCTCAAAGTTTTTTGGTGGAGTTTCTAGGGTTTTCTATATACAAGATCATGTCACCTTCAAACAGAACCAATTTCATTTCTTTTTTTCCAGTTTAGATGGCTTTTCTTTCTCTTGCCTAATTGCTATGATTAGGACTTCCGGTATACTATGTTGAATAGCAGTGGTGACAGTGGACATCCTTGTCTTATTCCTGATCTTAGAGGGAAAGCCTTCAGCTTTTTACTGCTGATGTAATATAAGCTGTGGGCTTGTTTTATATGTCCTTATTATGTTGAGGTACATGTATCCTACACCTAATTAGTTGATAATTTATATCATAAAAATACATTAGATTTTGTCAAATGCTTTTTCTGCATCTAAAGACGTGATCACATGATTTTTAGAATCTTTATTCTGTTAATACAGTATATCAAATGTGTTGATTTCCATATTTCTAAGGTACCCCTCCAAAACTCATATTGGAACTTAATTCCCAATGTGGCAGTATTGAGATGTGGAGCTTTTAACAGGTGATTGGGGAATCAGGGCTCTGCCCTTATAGATGGATTAATTCATTCATGAATTAATAAAGTTAGTAGATTACTGGAAATCATGGGAGTGGGACTGGTGGCTTTAGAAGAGGAAGACAGCTGAATGAGCATGCTCAGCTTCCTCATCATGTGATGACATATGCTCTCTTGAGACTCTGCAGAGAGTCCCCAAAAGCAAGAAGGCCCTCACCAGATGTGGCTCCTTGACCTTAGACTTTTCAGCCTCCATAACTGTAAAAAATAAATTCATTTTCTTTATAAATTACCCAGTTTCAGGATTTCTGTTACAAACAACAGAAAATAGAACAAGATACATATGTTGAACCATCCTTGTATCCCAGGGATAAATCCCACTTCATTATTGTGTATGATCCTTTTAACATGACATTGAATTGCTAGTATTTTGTTGAGGATGCTCATATCTATGTTCATCAAGGATATTGACCTGTGATTTTTTTCTTCTGTAGTGTCCTTGCTGGCTTTCTTACCTGGATTGTAAACTGGATTTGAACATGTTGTCTTCTTCTTTTATTTTGAAGAGTTTGAGAAGGACTATCATTAATTCTTCGTCAAATGTTTGGTAGAATTCAGCAGTGATGCCAGGGCCTAAGCTTTTTATTGGGAGATATTTTATTACTGATTAAATCCACTATTGATCTGTTTCAATTTTCTATTTCTTCATGACTTAGTCTTGATAGGTTGTGTGTTTCTAAGAATTTACCAATTTATAGGTTATCCAATTTATTGGCATATAATTGTTCAAGGTCCTTTGTTTTTTAGTGGTATCAGTTGTTATGTTCTTTCACTTATAATTTATCTGAGTCTTCTCTCGTTTTTCTTCATTAGTCTATGTAAAGTTTTGTCAATTTTATATATCTTAAAAATCCAATTCCTAGTTTTATTGATCTTTTCTATTCAGTCACTTTGATTCTTCTCAAGTCATTTGAGATGTAGCATTCCTTAAATCCAAAGTTGTTAGCAGGGCCTGGAAGGTGTCAAAGGATCCTACCTGCTTTCATTCCTCCCCATTCTCCCCTTGCTTACTCTATTCCAGCCAAAATTGCCTTCTTGTTATTCCTGTCACTAGGAGTACATTCTTACCTCCTGTCCCCTCTTCAGGGAAAGCTTCTCCCCATGATATGTGCATGGCTCACATTCTCACTTCATTCAGGTCTCTGCTCATGTCGCCTCATCAAAGAGAATAATATCAGTTTCCTTAATTCTAAATGCTGCAACAGAAATTGTAGTCAACTAATATGATAAATAATATCTAGAATTGCTTACTTTAGTTAAGAAATTGATATTAGAATTGGAGTGATGTTATAACCAATATTTGTTTAGCAGTCAAACATGATAATTTATTTCTCATTTATGCAAAATTCAGTAAGGCTTGGAAACCTCTCTTGTTCATCTCCCCTCCAAGTGGTGCCTCAGGGATCCAAGCTGTCCCATCTTGGATTTGCATCATTCAATGTCACTTCAAAAGGGGGTGGGGAAAGAGTCTGGAAGATTGCATGGGATGTTTCTAAAGCCCATCCTTAAAAGTGCCTTACATCACTTCACCTACATTTCTTTGAACGCAGTCACAGAGATAGAAGCTCACTGCAAGGAATGCTGGGAAATGTAGGCTTCCACTGTACCTAGTAAAAGTAAAACCTGGAGCAAACACACAACAGCCCGGACTCTGTCACAAGAGTTACATCTGGATTGGAATTCTGCCTCTGTCTGCCAGCTTGGAGCTCTTTGGATCTTTTTCTTCATTTGTAACTTGGAACTAATGATGCCCACCCACAAGATGTACAGAATGTCACGCACATAGCAAGGGATAAGAATTTGCTTATTAATAAATTTAGATTGAGAAAATTACATAGGCCTAAACTCTTGAAATAAATTGTCTTAAATATCAAAATATTAAGCAGAATGACAAAAAAGAAAAATTTAAAAAAACAACAAAAAAATTAACCCTGAAACTATAGAATAAAATTATATGCCAAGAGGACAGTTGGAAAAAAAAAAACACTATTAGATATAAGCAATCTGTCAACAATTGAATGTCAGTGTAATCTCTTTCTTTTCTGGTCTATTTTCATACATGGTCTTTCTTATTCTCCTCTTCCCCAGCAAATTACTCTTTCTCCCCTTGTGAAAACAGAAAACTGTGAAGAATCATTTGCACATGTTAAAATTTTTAATTAACAGAGTTTCCTAATAGCAGGAGATACAAAATAGACAATATATTAGGGGAAAATCTCGTATTAACACCACAAGATTTAGTGTAGATAATTAAGAATTAATGAATCACCTATAAAAATTTCTATAGGTATTAACTATACCAGAGAAATGCAGTAGATACAATTTAGAAGTGTGAGTTCCTTAATTAATCACAAAGAAACTTTTATTTTACACAGGGCCACCCCTGAGAGTGCTTTCTCATGAGCCAGAGGAGGGTTCAAGAAGGAAGCTTCCAGTGACTCAGACCCCTTGCCCAAGGTGAGGACTGAAAAGAGAATTGGGCAACTAGAGACCTATGCTTGTCGTGACCAAGAGCATTCTGCGAAGTGATACAGACAAATGGAGGTCACAGAATGGGAGAGATGAAACAAATGAGGTTGGAGAATTGACACATGGCATCTACTTTTTAGAGAATTTTGTAGTGAAGAGAATGAGAAAGAAAAATTACCCTTTGACAGTGTGGCAAGTTCAAGAGAAGCTGTTTCATTCATTGATTGTCATATGTGTTTGTTATTTGATTAAGAGAAGGGGGAATGAGCTTTCTAGAGAGGCTGAGGAAAGAAGTGGTAGAGAGGTATCAGCTGACTATACAAGGACCCCAGGGTATATCAAGGTCCTGGAGTGGCCTTGGGGGTTTGGGCCCAGTAAAGCATGAAGGAGCTGACCCAGGGTTGGAGAAAACGTGGGAAGAATGGGAGGAGACATGAGTACATTTGCAGGTAACTGGAAAGCACGTGAATGGAGTTCCCAGCAGATCTCACATTCCTCTGATCTCAACATCCCTCTGCTAAGAAAAAGTATGAAGTGGGGTCAGGAAAAGAGAGTGGTAAATGTGGAAACAAACCCCTTCACAAATGACAAAAGAATCAAAGGCAGCATATTCATTTTCTATTTTTGCATAACAAACTACCATAACCTTATACTCATTTATTATCTCAGAGTCTGGGCACAGCTTCTCTGCTCAGGGTCTCATAAGGCTGCAATTGAGCTGTTCACTGGGATATATTCTCATCTGGAAGCTCACCTGGGGAAGAATCTGGTTCCTAGTTCATTCAGGTTGCTTGAAGAATTCATTTCCTTGTGGCTGAGTGTCCTGACTTTTTGCTGGATGTTAGTTAGAAGCCACCCTCAGGGTCTAGAGGCTGCCTGCAGTCCTTTACCAATGGGTCTCCTCAGCAAGGTCACTTACTTCATCAGGGCCACCACCGTTTGAGATACAGGCTTCCTTGAATCCAAAGTTGTTAGCATCAGCTCCCACCTGCCTTCGTCCCACCTCACCATTCCCCCAACCTTGCTTACCTGGTTCCAGCTACAATGGCCTCTTTGGTATTTCTCTGTCTCTAGCCTGAGTCTCTATCTCTCATATGCCCACACAAATTTTGCACAATGTAACTTGCCCACAGGAGTGACACTCAGCCACCTTTGCCATATTCAAGCAAGTCAAAGATACTGCTCACGCTCAAGAGGAAAGCATTTATACAAAGGAATGATCACCAGGAGATAGCATCACTAAGATCACCTTAGAATCTGTCTATCACAGACACTTCCTTAGTGTGCGTATCCAGAATCAGAATCTAGTGCAGGGATTGGGGCAAATAAATGCTCCTGGTATTGCTGCCTCCTGAGTCAGCCGACACAGATGAAGCCTTAGCTTCTCCACTCTCTGTTTGTTTATTCACTTGCTTGTTTATTTAGAGGTTTTGCCATGCTGTTTTGTAATGGAAAAAAAAAAGAAGGGAGATGGAGATCGTAATATTTATTTTCTGAAAGAGAAACCTCTTCTCATGTAAAGGTTAAAAAGACTGTGTTATTTGTGTTTCCTTGGCCCAGGTTTTCAAAAACCTGAGTAACAAGTGCCCAAATACCTCCGTGTGCTGACAGAATTACTTCTCCTGCTTAAATGTCTCAGCAACCACGGGGACAACTTGAGATGAGGGAGACAATAGTATCCCTGCCCTTGACCTTGAGTTTTAAGTCTCAATCTGTATTGACAGAGAGGCAAGCCTTCAGTCTTCACAACTCTACAAAATAAAATCACCAGCACTCTGCCTTTCAGCCCAGCCTGGCCATCTTCATAGTTGAAAACAATGGGCCATTGTTGGGTTAGAGAGCTGCAAATGGAATCATGGGGCTGAATCAGCAAACTGTGTTCGGTGTGTGTACACTGACAGTGCAGAGATGACAAACAGATCCCGGGAACAATGAGCAGCAGGCACGTGATTCTGGAGGCGTGTGAATGTGTAATTCTGACTTGCACTCTTGGTAATGAAAGTGAGGCACAGAAATGCCAAGAACACACAAAGCATTTGCTGTCAATGCATTTGTACTGCAATTGTTTAGGCACTCTTTTAATCAAGCCATAATTGGTGCTGGGAAATTAACACATGAGCACCTCTCTAAAAATCTTACAGGCTCTAATTGTGCTCATAGTCTCAAAAGCATCACGTGGTGCTGAAACAAAACTTCAGAATTAAAAATTTGCTCGCTTAGTTAAGGTTTTCTGTTGCTACATATCTATGATTTCATTAAGGAGGTCCTGTGTTAAAATATAAATGCCACAAAATCTGAGGTCAGCCTCCCCAAGAATCTTCAAACACCTCGTCAAGCAAGCATATAGCTTCTGCTGTGTTCCTCCAGGGATTGAGAACTTACTACTACTATAGGAAATAAGTAGGAAGTCCTCTAATGAACTGAACTCTGCCTCCTGATAAGCTCTATCCAAGATCTAAGATCTATCCACAGGAGCTACACATTCTAAGTGTAACTTTTCTTCTCCTTGACAGGCTGTCAGATATTTAGAATCAGACCATCTGAAGAGTGACTTCAAGCATGGGTGCTATACTGAAAATGCAATGTCTTAACTGGCTTTCCAGAGAAGTGCCTGAGATAAAGACAAGCAGTATATCAAGGTTTCTGGGAAGACAAGTAACAAGGCACAGGAAGAAGGACAAGGGGAAGAAGACAGACAAGGGGGAAGCTTCAGGCAAAGCCTCACCAAACCCTAGAGCTAAGCAAAGCTTCAGAGCTGTCCCATCCCTAGTCAAAGTTGTTGCGCATTCATATTCTCACCCTGAGAGTCATTGGTCAAGGGCTGTCTGGTGTTGGGGGAGGGCCACTGTAAACTCTCAGGAACTGCAACTCTGCACGTATCAGCAAAATGCTCTGGTATCCTAAGGGAGTACTCTAAAGGACATAGGTCCCCACTACTGAAGGCAAAACATCTGATACCTGGAAAGGGATGCACAGAAATCGTTTTAAAAAAGATCCAAGGGGAATCTTTATGGAGCAGTCACATATTGGCTATAAAAAAATAACTGGCAGTTACACAGCAAGCAGCGAGAACTGCAGCTATGTTCCATCACTCAGCAATGAAAACATCTGACAGCAATATGCTGGCCTCCCAGGTAGAAGATGGGAGGCTACCTCTCTGGAAAATCAGCCATTCTGACAGAAAAATTCAGAAGTGCTGAAGATTTAGGGTTCCCGGAGGATAAACCTGAATCAACTTATAGTTAATGTACTACTGGACAACACACACACACACACCAGTCTTAAATATAAACAGTCAAGGAGCACAATAAATTTAAGGAACATCTTAAGGAAATCAAAGCAAACATAATTTAAAAATATACATGGGAAATCAAAGTAACGTTTTTAAATAAAAGAATATTGCAATTGCTATCCTCAGAAAGGGAAAAGAAATTATTTTACCCATGAAATAACAATCAGAGGTTATGTAAAAGGAGTTGACATAAAACAAGAACAAATAAAAGAGTCAACAGAAATTTTGAAAGACATAGTTAATGAAGAAGAAGAAAGAACTAGCAAGGTAGGAAATAAAGAAAAAATAAAATGAGAGCATAATTTTAGGTGATCCAACATCCTAGAAAATAGGTATGTTCCAGAAAAAAAGATTGAAGAGAGAAAATTATTTTTAAAAACTCAAGCCTCAGGATTCTCAAACTACTAGATGGGGACAAAGCTTCAAAGTTCTGAGGAAAGATGATTTCCAACCTAGAATTCCATTTCCAGCCTACCAAATAAGTTTAAGCGTAAAATAAAGATATTTTGAGAACATTCATTCCTAAAACAGATCTCTCATGCATCATTTAGGAAACTTTAGAGCATATGCTTCACTTAAAAAAAAAAAGAAAAAATTAGGACAGTCACAAAGTAGGAAATAAAAATGGGACCCAAGAAGCAGGGGCCCTAACACAGAAGATGGAGAATCCCTGGCATGGCTGATTAAGTAGATACAGGTCAGCCACCACATAGCAAACCTAGTGAACAGACGTTTGGGGTTGGAATTTAAGAATGGAGAGCAACAAAAAATGTCTCCACAAAAAAAGATACAACTGAGAGATCAGCTGATGAGTTTTAACATATTGAGAGAATATTTACACCTCTAGTGAAATGTTTGAGGTTATATTAGTAGTAAGCACTAAAAGACTAAGAAAACAAAGAAGATAATTATTAGCTCCAGGGAAAAGAAAAAGCTGTACAAGAAAAGAAACATAATCATAGTACACTACATGACTCAGCTCAAAATACATACTCTAACAAAGTATTTCACATTAAATATTCTAACTAAAATATGATGTTAACTATCAGGAAGGGTGGAAGAAAATAAATGGTGGAAGGGTGGAAAGAGGGCATGTGTAAGTTACATCTTTGCCTTCAACAACAACAGGTCAATAGACAATCTGAGAACTAAAAAGAAAAAAATCAAGAAATTGAAGTGTGTATTAACTTTATATCACTGCCATAACAAATTACCAATAATTTAGTAGCTTACAACAACACAAATAGTGTTCTTCAGTTTAGAAGTCTAACACAGGTCTCATTGGAGTGAGCATTCAGGCAAAATCAAGGGATCGGTAGGGTGCTGTATCTTTCTGGAGACTCTGGGGAGAAACCGTTTCTTTGCCCTTTGAACTGCTGGAGGTTGCTCACATTGCTTGACTCATAGCAAAGAGCCAGTGATGATGTATCAAGTCTGAGTTCTAACTTCTGTTTTCTTCTTCTACTTTTAAGGTCCCCTATGATTATATTGGCCCCATCCAGATAATCCTGGATAGTCTTCCTGTTTTAAAGTCAACTGATTAATAGCTGTGATTCCACTGGTTTGGGATATAAACTAATATATTTACAGGTTGTGAGATTTAGGACGTGGATACCTTTGGGTTAGGAAGGACAACTATTCTACCAGCCACAGGTGTAAGCGTGTGTTGGGAAGTGTGAGAAGAAACTGTGGAAGAGTGAAAAATAGCTCCTCCTGGGGTTAAGGAAGAACAGGATAGAGGTAATTGTTTTTCCTTAAAACTAGTACTACTCTTTGTCTTTAAAAAAACTATGTTAATGTATAACTTTAACTAAAATAACAATTAAATTACAAAGTAAAACTGCTGTAGCCAGGGAGAAATATTAAACAGGGAAGAAACATAATCAAATTTGTCTTTTTAGAAAATTCCCTCTTGAAGCTGTGGATTCACAGATGGGAATCAAAGCTAAACTCACTCATCTGGGGAAGCATCTCAGATAGGGAAAAAGAACTGCCTTTAATGATACCTAAAAGGTGTGATCAAAACCCTGCAGAAGAAATCCAAGAAGAAAAGAAAGAAAACAAAGATGATATATTTAAAACCAGCATCCAGGACTCTGTGCCTGGACTCAGTTCTGCAACCACGTTGGTGTGACTTCCTCCTGCAGGCCATGGCCCTCTGGGGAAGGGGCCAGGCCTTCATTACAGTCAGATGTAAACAGGCACCTGGTAAGTGCTTGCACAAACAGCGACCCACAGCTTGTAACTACACAGTCATCCCATTCAGGTTTGCCAGGAGTTCCCATGACTGCCATGGGACTAACAGAGCATTTTTGTTCTTGGCTATTACCTTGTAAATATTTCCTTAATTTAAAATTAATGTACAATTCAATAGCAACACAAAGAAAATCATACCTGAAGGGTTAATCGTCCACTGAAACAAACACCGACTCCTTTTAGTGGCATTTTGCATTATTGTATCATAAAGATAATGGGCAATGACTCATTCAACCAAGAAGGAAATAGTTCAAAGTTAAAATTATTTTGGTTCATTCCCAGTATTGACAGAGTATGTGTGTGTGTTGAGTGAGGGGCGGGGGGTGCATGCATATTTTAAAACAGTCCGTAGAAATAGGAGACACACCTATATTAGATTCTACAGTAACAGTTAACATAGGCAACGGCTTAATAGTTTATGAAGTTGAGAAGACAATTTGGAGGTATTAACCCTGTTTTATAGATGCAGACACCAAGGCTCAGAAAGATTCTAGAATTTGTGAAAGACAATTGTCTAGTGAGTGAGTGGGGGCTTTGAACAAATGTCTCTCTGACCCTCAAGTTTGTACCCTTTTTCTCTGTATCTTGCCATCAGTGAAGCTCAAACCTAATACAGGCCAGGGTTTCAGAAACATCAATCAGAGCAGAGCCCAACTTACAAGCATAGGCAAAATGACTAGCAGAAACCATGACGCCACTGTGTGGGTGTCATGAAAACCACCATGAGCAGCACAACCACAAAGCCCAGGCCTCTCAGAAGGGGTCACTCCCCAGAGTGCTGCCTTCGTTTGCCGCTACCTGATCCTTTGAACACGCCCTGGCAAATAGCAGATACCAAGTGTCAGAGGCTTAACAGAAATTTTAGGGAGAAAGACTTACAACTGATTTTTTTTTAATTCAGTGAGTTTTAGGACAAGGGTGGCCATTCACACATCTTAATTGTCACTTTAGTCAAATGCTTCGGTCTGCTCAAAGCTCATCAGTATCCCAGGGGATCAAGATCCCAGAAGGTAGCCTCATCCAGGATGGAGACAGAATTCTCTGGCAGTGCTCAGTGTCATCAACCAACAATGGATTCACTGAAATCATCTCCATTTTATTAAAAAAATTTGCTAATGAATTGGGAGTAGTTGGGTGACATTATTTAGTCAAACTTCTATGATAAGGCACTCCAAGTGCAAGAGCCCATTAACTTTTTCTGCAAAGGACCAAGCCATCTCTGCCATGTGAAGCAAAGAACAGTAGCCCCTGCTGAGCCCTGACCAAACTGCAAACCCATAAGCAAATAAATGATTAATCTTTTAGCTAACTTATTATCTCTAAACCTTCTATTCTTTCTTAAATTCTCCAGTTAGGCTGCCCCACCTTCTCCACCAAAATGCTCTTGCCAAGGTCATCTATACATTGCTAAATCAATGGTTCCATTCTCAGTCCCCATTTTATCTGACCTATAAAAATCATTTTAACCAGCTGATCACTCTTTCTTCCGTGACACACTTTTCCATTTGGCATCCAGGCCCCATAATGCCTTGGTTTTCCTTCTGACCCACTGTTCCCCATCTCAGCCTCCTTTTCTGATTCTTTTCTCTTGAGTTTTCATGTTAGTGTGCCCCCATGTTAATGGGATCAGTCTTTACCCTGCTTTTCTGCTCTATCTATGACTACTGTAACAGCAATCTCATCTAGCCTCATAGATCTAAACATCACACATGAAGGATGTTTTCATATCCTTCATGTGTGATGTTTAGAATCATGAAAATGAAGTCTGGAGTTTGGAAGATGCTTAAGGAGATACAATTTTATACAGGGTGGTCTAGACAGGACTTAAGACAGGTGTTCTAAACTAAATGATAGTTTAGTGAACATATTATGAACAAATTCCATAATATTCCTCAAGACTCATCTTCTGAACCCCAGACTTCATTTTTCAACTGCCTCTTACACTTCCACGTAGGTGTCTGAT